>NW_010183444.1:0-2717 GCF_000695765.1 Mesitornis unicolor
ATATTATTAATAAATTGGAGTGAAACAGCCAAATGAATATGGGAGAGAATGAAAGGGAGAGAGAGACACACACAGAATGCAGGAACCTCTGTGAAAGGTTTGCTATTTCTCAGAAAGTTAAGCAATGTTTGGAGACCACTCTTAAAATGACTGAAGATTTTATCCATGCCTGAGCATATGGATTGACACACATGTGGACTGCTAAATGGGGGGTGGAGGGGATCAGGCAAAAAGGTGTGAAGGTTGCTGGCACAACACCCTCCAAGCTCACGGTGAAGGCAAGGGGAATTACCCCACCAAGAGTACATAATCTGTCTCCTGGACCATGCCGTGCAACTGCAAGCACTGCTCAGGTCAAATAAAGTCCTCTGCAAAAAGACCCCAACATTTCATGCACAGCAGGGAATTTGCTCTCTGGGTTGCCTGCTTCTTCCTCTCACAGCTAATACTCTTAAAAAAGGATGGATGCTGTAGCACCGCACAACAGCTCCCACGGCAACCACATTGGCGTTACGCTGGGCAGTTGTCTAACTTGACGCAGGCTCAGCACATCTTTTACAGACAGGTGATGGGTTGCTCCTGGTTTTGGCAGCCTTGGACAACTTTTAACCTTCCAGAGGAAACTTCTGGCAAAACAAGGAAAATCAGCTGGAGTGGTAGACTGGTAACTATGCCAGCACTCAGCCCATAGGTATTTTCCCATACAATTTTAAGTGTGTTGGAGAAGGCTGAATTATCCATCTGAGTCCCCTGTTTAATGGTCAGACTGCATAATCGTTTCTCCTCCTCTTACTGACAATAATAAGCCATTTCACTGCTTATTATTCTCTAATAAGATTGCAATAATTTTGCATGGCTCTCAGAAGACATGCATTTGCTCTCATAGTGCTAGCATAATACAGATCCACAAAAATATGAATAGTCTTGAATTATCCTTGATCTTAGTCAGTGAATGGCTTTCTACAGATATTTAAGTGAAGGGAACTCTCTGGTGAAAATAAGGCAAAGGTAAAATTAAAGGTTAAGTTCACTTATGAATGTAGTTTTAATATCATAGCAAAAAGCCACATATCCTGTTGGGCTAGTTCCTCATGCTAAACAAAGCCATAACACACTTAAATGAACAGGAAGTCCGACTATATGGGTTTGTTCTTTTAATGATGGCCACTGCATCAGAAACAACATGTAGATACTCACATATATGAAATGAGTCACTTCAGCTAGTCTTGTTCTTCTCAACACTGGATTTTCATGAGCATTCCAGTAATCAAATTACACCAGGACAAATGCTCTTAGAAAATGAATAGCAAAACTGAACACTTGCAATATTTGCAAGTTCCAGCTTCCCTGTGTAGCTCCAATTCCTGTGTTTATCAGATTGGAAGAGGAAAAAAAATATAATCATGTGGTTTAGCCAAACTACCAAAACCCTATCTCAGGCTGAGCCCTATTCAAAGCCAGTGAAGTAAAAGGAAGCACATTCATACATTTTTGGAAGGCTCTGGGATGCAGTTATTCCTAATGCTTATGATGTTCATGCTTGTTCCAGAAATTTCAGGTGGTTTTCAGGCAGAAAAAACCGTCTGTGATTATCAGATGTATTAATCACTGTGAAATCTCACTTCATTTTCCTCTTCAAGTATACTTCTGGTGAGGAATACAAGAGCAGTACGATCTGGGCAACAAGTTCCCATTCTCTGCCAAGCAAAGCACCTTTCTTATGCTAATCCTGTGCTATGCTGGATCCCACCACAGGTCTCAATTTGCAATTTATTCCTTTGCTGTAAACCTGGAAGGGCTGTGAATGCCCAAGGAGGACACTGCTGCACAGCAAACTTTCACATAACTACATGTTAAGTATTTATATGCACTGACAAAATGGTGGGAAGAGACAAAATCAAATTTCACTGGAATCCAGCAGGCTGAGCTATTTATAAATAAGTGTCTTATTTTTAGTGCTCTTCAGAGAAATGTGATGAACAGTGAGTGATGAGCAATTTATGTTGCTGATCATTCGTATCACAATAAAGCCTTGCAGCTTTCTTCTGGAGTCAAGACTCTGTTAATTTAGGATCTGTATTCTCCTACAGTGTAGGAAAGATTAAGAAAGTGGCCAAGATTAAGAAAGGGAGAAATGAGCATGCCATACTGCAAATGGAAAGGAAGATAGAAAATGGTGCAGCTGCAAAAAATTTGGGGGTTCCTGGGTATTCGGGGCATTGTTATTCAGACTGATCACCCATCTCCCTCTCTCAAGAGAAATTCTCAGTGTGAAGGAATCCTTTTCCACAAGTATTCTGCACAGAAGGATTTTCTATTTATACAATGAAAGATAACATCAAACAAAATATGGCATAATGAATGTGAAATAAATGCCCTTAGAAGGATTACATGCTCCAAGGAGATCTTAGGGGCATAACTGAATGAAAAAGCAGGTTCTAATTAACTAGTATGTAAGTACCCGTACTATGTAAATTATTCATGTGTATAAAAAGATGATCATAAAGGTGACTGAATAATTATCGTTTTGGCTTCCCTGTGTTGACTGCTGATGCAAGATTACTAATCAGAGGCCACAAGAGTATTGTTAACCATACCATCTATACATATACATTGTGATATGAACTCTTAAAAGAGGTCATTAATGCCTGTTTTTATCTTCGCCCAAATCTCTGAGGAGCAAAGGCTGATGCCATGTTTTATCATTTCGCCCCCCA
>NW_010183445.1:0-32517 GCF_000695765.1 Mesitornis unicolor
AAACGGCGCTTTCAAAGAGCCTGGTGGGGGTGAAGCTTTGTGGGTGAAGTCTCTTCCCCAGTCCCCCACACCTGCCGTGAGATGGTGCTTCTCGGAAAAAAAACCCTCAATCCATTGGGGTTTTTTCCCTTTTAATTAGCTAGGACAAAGCATTGCTACAGTAACTGATAGTTAAGTAATATTTACATATGAGCCACACTTCATAAAAATCCAGCTCTTTAAAGTGTGGGTATTTCATCATGTCTTTCCCTTGTCTGCACACAGCTTAAATTTGTTGCCAATACATTTCCCTTCCTGAAAGATGACAACGAAACGCACACACCATTAGCCATTACCGTTATTTCTCAATTAATCACGCAGTCCAGGAGGTCAAGCAGCTGCAAAAATTTAGAGATTTAGAAAGCAAACTTTGTTCAGTAACTACTTTTAACAATTCATTTCCAAGACACTTGATTCTCACTCAAAGGTGGTGGTAAAAACAGACTGCAGAAGGTATTTTACAAAGTTACAGTATTTTTTTCCTCTTTTTAACGGGCATAGGAGGAGTGGTGCCAGTCAGTTGTACCATGTAGCTATCAAAGTGCTAGCATTACTACCGTTTTTCATGTCTGTTGAAGCTCAGTTACCAAGAATGAATTTCATCTAAAACTCATTTTTTCCCTTAAATCCGTAGGGACCCCTATACTGGCGTTTCACGAACGGCGTTATGGATAAAGGCTATCCCAAACCTCTTGCTAATGGATTTGCAGGGCTAAGTGGGAAAATAGTAGCAACCCTCCCTGTAGCAAGATATAACAACAGACCAGAATCCGTTTATTTTATCAAAAAAGGTACATCTTCTATTTCAGAAGTTCACAGATGATCAACAGTTGCTTGAATTGCTTTAGGATTAAGCCACTGTTTCTCTTGACTGAAAGACTTAATTTATTTCAAAGCCAGAAATGTAAGTGATGTCAGTGTGCTAAATGGTCAAAAAATAGCCTGAAGCTTTGAAAATCTTTATTAGCACTTACAGACTTTAGATACATTTTGAAGTAGACAGAACCTTAAGGCATCATAGCAGACAAACACTAAAATAAGCTTTATCTGGTGCTACATCTCGAAGTGCAATGGTTGGAACTAGCTGACCTTTAATGTCCCTTTAATGGTTTAGACAACAAGGCTCTTATCTCAAAATGTAGGAATGGATATAAAAAGAGGAAGGCTGCAAGAGCTGTTGATGTATTAAGATGATACTACTGATTTCCTGCATGTGATAGGGGTATCAGTGACTTTTTAATATCCGATCTAGCTGGTGATTTGGTGGGGTTTTTCGTTTGGTTAGTTTTTTAACCAAACAAATGTCTGTTTTAGATGGCAACATGCAACAGTATGTGTACAAACAAGAACCAGCCAGGAAGTGTCGAAGAAGAACCCACATTACCGTAAGATACCCAGCTTTTGTCCCAAGACTTGTAATAAGGAGACGCTTTCCACGTGCAGTAAGAATGCCAGCCATTATTCAGACTGTCAGAATCAACCCATATCCGTCTGGTAACTTATGTTTATTATGTTTCTTTTATACAACGGCTTTAATCTTAGGAGTTTCTGAAACACAACATTCTGTTCAATTTTTTAAAAATATAGCACTTTTAATTTTTATTTTTTAATCCAATAGATCTCACTTGCTGTGGACTATACAAGCAAATGACAGCTTACAGCAGAACACACTTTAACACCTTCTAACTGAAGTTTGCTTTTACTTTGCAGGAGTTTTGCATAAGGAAATCAAAATGACTACCTACTGGAGAGGGCTCCCGAAAGTCATTCATTCAACTGTATCACTACCCAACCACAATAAGCCAGACGGCTATGATTATTATGCCTTCTCTTACAGTAAGTTAAAGTTAATGCAAGCTACTAGGCATCTCAAAAGACTAAGGGATGGGGAAGAAAGCAGCCGATGTATCTGAGCTTTCAAAGGTCACTGCTTGTAACTTTGCAAGCACTACTAAGAAGTCCTGAGAATTAAAACGTTGCCTGCAATCAAGAGATGTTTCTATTAAAAATCAGCAGTTACAGGACAACTAGCAGCAACAAGGTACAATGATTCAAACTAGCCAGCTGTGAAGCACACTGCCATCAGACTCCAGGCTCATAAAGCGACAAAAACCTGGCACATTGTATTAATGATAGAGTGAAATCCTTGGACCACTACACAGTGTTTTCACTGGCTTCCATGGAACTATTTTTCTGACAAAAAAGCCAAACCAAACGACGACGACGACGACAACAGGGGAGGGACACAAACCACTTAGCTTCACAGGGAAAAAATATTTATGATTCCAGACCAGGTAGATCCTTTCCCTCCAGTCAGGATCATGTAAAAGCATTCCTCAGAATTTTCTGGACTTTTCAGGATAAAAAAAGCTCTAAGAACTAGCCCTATCCAAAGACAGGATACTAAAAGTAAGCCAGTATGATTTAATTCCTACCCTTAACATGGACCAGTTAGCACTCAGGGAGCACAGTTCCCACTTCTGTAGCCAGTGCAGGATTGTTTTGTTTCTAGTTTGTTTCATTTCTAAATTCTTAAGCCTATTTCTGTGTTCTAGCAGTGTAAGAGCGGTCTTCCCTACTCCCTGGTGTTGGGACAGATTTAATTATTAGCAGGACTATAGAACTTTGCTAACCACAAAGAAGGACGTGTGGAAAATAAAGTTGAGGACAAAAGCTCACTATTATAGGTTCTCAGCTCCGCATATGTATGTGGAATGAAAAATCTGCTATTCACACCTAAATGAAATTAAAAGGAAGGCTTTAACTTAAAGATTCTTTCCAGGTAGTCGGTGTAGTTTCTGGAATTTAATTGTGATGTATCTTCATTTCAGATCGGTACTACAGTTTGGATATTGGCAAAAGAATAGCCAGACCTGTTACCGCTCTCACAGGAAAGACTGTGTCCAAAGACTGGTACAACTGTCCTAGCAAGTGATGCTCAAGAGGACTTTAAAAAAAGATGCCATTTGAATGTTGACATTTTGTCTATTTTTATTAATAAAGACACTGAAATGTGTGCACACAAATCTAAGTATAAAATGCTGCTTTAAGCTCTGGCTTCATTACACTAAAGCAACCACAGGCAAACTGGCACTTTTGTACACACAGCTGTAGTTACTTTACAGATCCTTTAACTGATATTTCCTCTGTTCAGGCCTCCTCTGCCTCCCATTGCATGAGTTACACCTGTGTTGGGAAAGAAAACAAATGCATTAATAGAAGTCCTTTCCATGTGATACATTTTCATCCTCTGTAAGGAATTGCTGCCGCTTTCTGATACAATTCAAGCTGCCGCTGCCTCCCACAGAGCCCAGCAATCCAGATACGTTATACCCCTGTAATTTAAAAGGGTGGTGTTCGTGATCCTATCTTGGGCCCGTGCCAAACACATACAGCATTCTCACCATATCTGAAACCAGTTAGTCCCTCCTTTTTTATTATCAAAGAAATGGTGACAGACTAGAAAGAAAATCTGTCTTGGGTCATAAAATCATAGAATTAGGTCCACCTGCTCACTTTTTTCCTTTAAAATACCAGATATCTCTATTTCAATGCTAGTATCAAGGCCTCTGCAATGTTAAAATAATGCTAAACTGAATACAGTTCCTCTAAGGATTCTTCTTAACACAGAAGTTGCAAACAATAATTTATTGTTGGAGTTTGATTCTATACTGCATTACAAAGGTCTGTAATACTTCCATAAACTTATTTTGTTTTAAATCAGTGTAAGTCATAATAATGGAACCTTTAATAGACCAAATGGGAAACAGCTAAGTAATGGTAAAAAAAATTCAAAATTTATGTCCTAACATTATTTTTAAAATCCTCTTTTAAAACTCTCGAGTTCAAGATCTACTACTGTTTACTTTCCCTCCACTGCTAAGAACCAAGTGCCACATAAGAAGAAAGTCTGCCTATATAACAAACGCTCAGGCTGACAGACTAAAATGAAACCACAGAGCTGTTAGGGTAACAGTGAAAGCTCGAGCAGGGATGCTGAACTATTCAGTGTCTTACAAGCATACAAGTAGTGCTTCATACATGGTTCCCGCAGGGAGTATTAAAAACTTGTCTGAAAAAGTCTGAATGTGAGCAACCACAAACACTTACCCCTCTGTCTGTTGAACTGACGACCACGAACACCAGTTCTTAATGTCGGCGGCTGAAGTCTGACACGTCGAAACGGCTTAGGCTGATTGCTGCTTGTGTCTGTGAAGAAGTGCAAGTACAGGAAATAATGTCTGTGTCTAGTACAGTTTCTCACTGTTAATGTTTACATTATTTGATATGCATCATGCTCTCAAATTTACTTTAAAAATTATGAAGGTGATTTCATTGACATGTCTGATATAAATAAAAGCCTCAAAACAAGTAAGTTTGGGACCTCTTTAATCTCCTCTGCTAAGTGGTAAATCATAGAACAGTTAGAGTTAGAAGGGACCTTAAAGCTCCTCCAGTCCAGCCCCTGCCATGGGCAGGGACACCTCCCACCAGCCCAGGCTGCTCAAAGCCCCATCCAACCTGGCCTTGAACACTGCCAGGGAGGGGGCATCCACAGCTTCCCTGGGCAACCTGTGCCAGGGCCTCACCACCCTCACAGTAAGGAATTTCTTCCTAATATCCAGTCTAAATCTACCCTCTTCCAGTTTAAAGCCATTGCTCCTTGTCCTGTCGCTACCTGCCCTGGTAAAAAGTCCCTCCCCAGCTTTCCTGTAGGACCCCTTCAGGAACTGGAAGGCCACAATAAGGTCTCCCTGGAGCCTTCTCTTCTCCAGGCTGAACAGTCCCAACTCTCACAGCCTGTCTTCACAGGGAAGATGCTCCAGTTCTCTGATCAACTTCGTGGCCCTCCTCTGGACCCACTCCATCAGCTCAGTGTCCTTTTTGTGCTGGGGGCCCCAGAACTGGACACAGCACTCCAGGTAGGGTAAGAGCAGAGCAGAGGGGCAGAATCACCTCCCTTGCCCTGCTGACCACACTTCTTGTGATGCAGCCCAGCTGCAGTCCAGGATACAGCCCAGCTGGCCAAATCTGTAACAGTGATTTACTTACTGTTCTTTGACAACTGAATTGAATTAAAAAATGTTTTAAAATCTAACATCAAATATAACAGTGGCTAGAATAACCAAAGTATCAGTAATTTTTGCTCCTTAAGGCATTATTCTTACTATGGCCTACTCTAGATACTGGGGTTCAAGAAAAAATTGTTTGCCATGAAGACTACAAGCATCTAGACGTGATCTTGCTCTAAGAGTTCTATCTTATTGTTTGTATTTTGGCTTCCAGCAGTGCACAATGCTGGTCCAAAAACTTCCCACACTGAACGAATTGGCATGAAACGACTGCACACAGGAATTAACCCACACCTGCAGATGAACTAGAAGGAGGATCTTGACTAGTCGAAGGAAGATCTGACTCATCAGATGCTTGAACAGATTCTTCTTCTTGCTGGCTATCGATTTCTAGGCCTGCTTCTGAAGTAATTCTAGAAGAGAAGGAGGGAGAGGAAAAACATGCAAGTGTATTCTCATAGTTTCAAGAAGCTCAGGGGAAAAAAAGTGTCACACTGGAGTAGAAAGCTTCCTAAAAAAACCCTAACGTGATGGTGTTTGTGTTTAGGCAGAAGAACGAAGGGGAGAGACCACCTCTGTCCAACTATGCCTAAAGATTATTCATTGGTGCAATACCCAAGTTATTTGGACTCTGCTTTCAAAAGATAACCAAAAAGCACTATAGGGCTGAAAGAAAACCTAAACATCCAATTTAGCTTAAACACAGCTCACTTTTGGTATGTATTTTATTTATTTTGATTAGTAAATAAAAACCATTAGAAGATGATAACTAAAACTTATAAATTGTGGGAAATATCTGTTCTCTACTAACAGCAGATTGACTTGCTCTCCTATCAAGCTAAAAGCCTGTTCTGAAATACAGATTGTTCTGTGAACCATTTAGTTCCACTATGGAAACACTTCTAATTCACTAAAGGTCAGGTTTTGTAAGAAACAAATCTGAGACCTTAACAATAAATTACTGCAGTAACATTTCATTTCCTCATTACCAAATCTCCTACCTCCTGCAATCAGTAGATAAAAATTTAGGTAAATTGTGAACTACACATCTTAAATTATTTTAATAAATATGAAGAGTAATATATATCATAAAATTAGAACCTATCTCCTTTTAGATTTGTAATATATTTGATAATACAAAATATAGCAATTATTATAAATACTTAAAATTGCACTTTCTAAGTGGAAGACAAAAATAATTTCTCTATCAACTCCTTGAGAACTTCTTTTTGCCCACCTTGTGCTACCTCTTTTGTACATGCACTGCCTTAACTGAACGACTTAATTATATATGCTTGCTTTGTAACGAGGAGAGGAGTGATCTTCTCAACACACAGGAATTCTTCAGCCTTTATTCTACAAACCTCACTTCTTCAAACAAGGGCCTTTACTGTCAGTATTTGACTACTACAGAGCCCTCTGCATTCTGAAAATCACAGAATTTTTTTTTGTTACTTTTATATTAGCTATGTTAAATCAGAAGAGAATCTCTAGTTTTAGAAGAGAAGGTCAGACTGCATGACAAGATTACTAAATCCTGTTTGAGCCATCCTGCCCACCAGCACAGATTAAATGGAGCATGAATCACAGACACTTGGATGAAAACAGATCAGTAAAACTAACATGACATCAAGTCTTAGTGACCCTAACAAGTCATAGTTTACCCTTCAGATTCTGCCTCTGCAAAAACTTCATCCCCATCATCACCCGCTCCAGCCTCCGTCGTGGTGGAAAGATTGCCAGTGGATGTGGTCACCATTGGAACAGACTGAGAAGCGTGCTCTGAGGCGTCAGCTGAGGCACTTTCAGTAAAAACTGTCACTGTACAGGAAAGGCATTTCAATAAACATCGATTTAGTCTGAACTGCTTACAGAAAACCTACGGAAGTCTTAGGCAGGTTGGAGAAAAGGCTACTGAATGTGCCTGCCGCAGCACTAAGCGCTACAATCACAGTAATCTAATTCTTTTCTGGAAAGTCAAAATTTCCAGCCTTTACTTCAGCCTGCAAATTTCTTGCCACTTACCCGGTGCTGCTACTTGTAATGGTGTTGTGGGAACGCTGCGACCGCCTGATTCTTCCTCATGAGCAAGGAACAGCGGTGTTTCATACATTCCTAGACCTGCAACGCAAAGTTTTAGTAACAACTGAAACAGCCAGTTAAAAAACAGATTAAATATCTTCTCTCTGTCCAACTGATGAAATCCAGTGATTTGTACTTAAACATGGAGATTTTTGTTATTTTAAGCTGTTTTGGCTTAATGCCAGAGCAAATAATAACTTATTGAAAGGTAAAACCTTGATGAAAGTATTTCCATCTGTTTTACTCTCAATTCCTTTCTTACGCCATTATTTTGCTGTAAGCTTTCTTCAAAGAAGTATTTCCATCTGTTTTACTCTCATTCTTTTCTTATGCCATTATTTTGCTGTAAGCTTTCTTCAAAGAACTGCATTCCACATTGACAGGGATGCAGGGGAAAGCAACTGATTCAGGACAAACTACCTGGCCACGTCTTAGCGGGTAAAGATATATCCCAAAGATATCTTTGCTTTTGCTGTTTTCCCCTATTATTTTTCCACGGCAAAGCTACAATCAACAGTGTAATTACAGTTAACAGCCATTCCTTCAATTATTCATTTCTCCTTAAATGAAGATTCTTGTGCTCAGCAGGCAATTTGCCCTACATAACATTTCAGCTTCTCTGGTTCACAAGCCTGTTGTTCCTAACCACAGAAGCGTCCCAATTTTTAAACCATATTACAAATAGAAGTGCAGCAGCTTCAAGGAAACACCTTTTTGCTTTCTGTTAGTCTCTCTCCGCTGACAATTATTTGAGTCGCAGGTCTCCACACTTCAGGAAGTACCTGAAGTCGAACTGCATTTTACTGACACTGTTTTGGTTTTTACCTGAGCAACTGTGGAAAAGAAAGTACAGAAATGGTTTACCTCCTTGTGATGCAAGCTGACCGAGATCAGAGTGACTTGAGCTGGTTTGTGGCATATCTTCAGGGGGTCCAAATCTGAATCTAGGCACTCCAGCTACCTGGGGGGAACTATCAAAACAAAGATTTAAGGAATTCTGCAATTTTTCCAATGACTGGGGACAGGCCAGGGAAAAGAACTTTCTGACCAAAATAAGAGAATTATGCATACGACAAAATTAATTAATACTGACCATAAATATAAGCTAAACTACTCCTAATTAAATAGACATCAGTTTCTCTAACTTATTCAGACTTCATCAGAAATCAGTAAAAAAAAGTCCTGAAGAGAATATTCTTTACGTGTTCATCCTATGAATTGTCACAGTTAAGTGGATTACTGAAAATGTCCAAAACCATCCCAAATCCAAAACCAAAGACAACTTCTTCTACATTTACTGGTAGTATTAGGTGGGGGAGCAGTGAGAGCAGAGAAGAACGTATTTTTTTAATTAATCTCCTCTCAAATCAGTAAGTTACAATACATTGGAGATGTCCTGTCTCCTAATTTGCCGACACATTTCATGATACACAGTGCAAATACTGATTACTCATCTGTAGAAGCAGTCATCTATCATACTATCTAGCAGGTTTTAGCACATTGCTCCAATTTACAAGTTCATTTTGTTTGAATTTCTTTTCAGTCCACTGAAAACCAGAAAGAATTACATGACTTTTTTCTTTACATCTACTTACTGAATGGCTTCTGCAAACCCATCTGTACGATGTGGCACTACAAGAGTTGGTGTGCTTGGAACTGTTCTGTCCTCGTCATCAAAGAAGTGCTGCTGCTGGAAAAAGAAAAGAAGAGAGACTGATAGGAGAGTCCACAACGTATTTCCAGTTTCCACCAAGCCAAGTTAAAGGTCGCTTCATTTTTTTCCCCGCAATGTCCAGAAAAAGAAAAAAAAAAAGAGAAAAGAAAAAAAGACAGATTTAGCTGTAACAAAATTATTGTCTGATTCTGGACATCCAAATCTGAACTAGTTATACAGATTGCACTTAGCTGATTAAAAAAACCAAACCAAACTGAAACCCATACACTTGCAGGGCACCCATCTTTCAGAGGATTTTTAGACATCTACTCCATCATTTTTTCCCCCGCAATGTCCAGAAAAAGAAAAAAGAAGAGAAAAAAAAAGAAAAAAGACAGATTTAGCTGTAACAAAATTATTGTCTGATTCTGGACATCCAAATCTGAACTAGTTATACAGATTGCACTTAGCTGATTAAAAAAACCAAACCAAACTGAAACCCATACACTTGCAGGGCACCCATCTTTCAGAGGATTTTTAGACATCTACTCCACGAGGTCATCGTACCATCAAAGTGCCACATCTCTCCCTTGACTACAAAGGAATCTCAGAGTGACTCATTCATAAGCAGATAAGAATTATCTGTCTCAATCTGTATTGCTGTAATGTACCTACCATATGGAATTTCTCACATATCAAACAATCTGTTCCCTACAGACTTGTGCCCTTTGTTCCTGCATTGCCTACAAAGTCCGACAGCTTGGCTCCCTCTTCCCTCAGCCTTCATAAGGCATTCTCTTCACCTCCTGGTCTTCCGTGTCTTCCAAACCCCTCTTCAAAACACTCCTAAGCTCCCTCCCATGAGCTCAGTCACTATGTACTGAGGCCAGTTCCAAGCAGAAACTGAATGACAGATACACACGATCAAAAACTGAGCTGACGCCTTCGATCTCAGAAGAGATACTTCTTAGTCAGAAAGATCCCCTCCCTCACTGAACTTGCATTCATTCTGTCAAAGTTAGATAAAGTTCTGTTCAGGTTGGATAAAGGGTTCAAAATGAGCTCAAGGAGACATAGAGAAAGCATAAATGAATTAGCCTTGTTTCCTTAGGGTGAGGCTGAAAACGTTTTTTTCAAGTAATATATCCACTTTAAAGACTGATCCTAAAAACAAGTGACTAAAGGTACCTTGGACAAAACCAATTAAATCTCTTTTGAAGAGCTTTACCTTCCTGGGACTTTTCTAGTATTTGCCTTCCATTAATACAGAAACTAAGATGACTAAGATATGATCTGCAAGGCTACAGAAACCATCCCATGTCTAAAGTCAGTAGCTAGGCTTCCTTAAAATAGAAAATAAAACTCAAGAGTTATGAATGTTCCCACACTGCTGTTTTTTTCAGTAGTAGACTTTCATGTACTTACCATCCCACCTATACCAGGAGTCAGCTGAAGTCCACGCCCCACCGACTGTCTTCGAGTCATCTGGATTCTCTTTATAGTGAAAAAAAAAATGTAGTGTGAATGCTTTCCTGGAATTCCCACGTGTAACAATGATGTGTCAGTGTGCAATACTGCTCAGTAATTCTTCTTAAAGAACATATCATGACAGCAGCTACCCCACAACTCGTATCTGCTGCCTGGTCTAGCCATAACAGAGAATCATGTAGGTTTAAATTCTAGGTAAGTGACATTACAATTTTACTCAACTTCCTACTGAGGACAGAAAACTTGAACACAGAAATACTGTGGCCCTAAGCCTCAGGACAATTTAATGGTAAAGGATAATTTCAGTCAGGATATTTTTGCAAAACTCAGGTTGTGATATTTTCATTTACAAAATCTATAGGTCTACGTCAAAGCACAATCATCGGTCAGACACTGACCATGAAAGATTTAACTCACAAAATAACGACAACATTCCTTTGTCCAACATGCATTGGAGCAGAGACTAAAAAACCCCTGCCAAGCTATCTGAGTTACAACCTGCACAAGAATAGCTTTTGTAGTTGAAATATCAGCACTCACTGCCTGAAACAACACTGGTATAACAACTTCAAGACATAAATCCATCATGAGTTTCAATGGTTTCACTGTTCCCTGTCCAGCCATAACCTGCAGGATGAGATGGTCTGATGGTGATGTCAGGTCTGTTTGCTCAGCTACCATTTTTAGGATGCCAAACAGATGTCATCTGTTCTTGCAACAGACATAGGCCTTAGGTTTTATTTAGAAGAAATCATACAGTAACTTTTTAAGTCTTGTGAACCGCCAGAGATGGGTTATACCTGTACTGGGGGACCCAGCTCCTGAGGAGGAGCATGAATAGTCAGTCGTGGAGGCAGCGGATGTGGTGGCCTGCGTGGCGACTGTGGGGGCCGCGGGGCCTGTCTCTCTGAGGCAGATGATGGCTGTTGTTCTCTTGAGCTTTCATGAGGAAAAGTGGACTCCGCAGCACTTGTACTCCCTTCTCCTAAAACAGAGACATGTAAAAGAGTAAACCCATGCCCTCCAAATTGAGTTAAAAACATGAAGGCAAGTTTTCAAAATCTACTACCACATTAACACAGACATTTCTACCCTTGCAAGAGTGGGGACAGCTCAGTACCGTTATTTAAAATCACTTAAAAAGAGGACTTGTGCCAGTTGCGTCAACACGAGCACCAAAAATCCCTACTGACTATTCAAGTGTTGATTCAGAGGAGGAGATTAATCAACATAGCAACAAGAGCTTGCACGGTTTTCAAAGGAATGTAGAATATAACCAGAAAACATTTCAAAAGAAATCTAAATTTCAAGTTAAAATGGCCTGCCGCATTTTGCCTTATATTCTTACTTTTGAGTATTTTAACACATGCAAAACAGGTTCTACATTTTCCTCCCTCACAGAAAGACTTTGAGGAAACGTGGAATAACCATACCACTGTTTTGAGAATCTGCTGCCCTCTGGTTGCTTTCACCTCCTCCCATGCTTTCCTCAGTTTCTGTTCCAGGATCTGTACCATCAGCACCCTAAAAAAACCATAATGTGACTTAGCACAAAACAACTTACAGTCTGCAAAGCAGTAAAAAAGTATTAAGAATGTAAACAAAGTAAAATATATGAAAATCTTAAAATATTTCTGTAAATATCTACAAAATCATGTAAACTTACAGAACTGTATGAGATTTCAGATTTTCACAAACGCGAACAACGTAGCCATCATCACTTAATAATAATAAAGAAATACCCAGCTTTTGAATGAACTGCCTTACCAGCTTTGCAATGACAGTATTTATTGTTCACTCCTGTACTTTGCATTTTCATTCAGCCCTCTTAAACGTTCAAAGCTGATTTTTCTTGAGAAAATGCAGAAGCCACCATCATCTACTAGCAGCCTCAACTATCTCAGATGAATTCATATAAGATTTTCTCTTTAAAGTACTGAAATCTCTGCAGATGCATTACACTACCAGTTTATTCCAAGAAATTTAACAGGCAACAAAAAAAGGTACAAATCTCACCTCAGCATCATCTGCTTCATACCCATCATTACCATCAGCACTACCAGTTCCTTCATTACTGTCATCACCTTCATCTCCCATTCCTGTGTCTTCATCATCATCCTCATCTTCTTCTTCCTCATCTTCATAGTCCTACAAGAGCACAAAAAACCCTTCAGGAAGTGCAGAAAGGGTGTGGAATCATTTCACATGTTGAAGGGGTAAACTCTACTTTGCAGTACATTGACCACCTCTGTCTGTGGATCTCTTTATGCAGATGTTCAACATTTACTGCCCACAGAGTAGCTATATTTTTCGACTGCTGTGGTAGGTTGACCTTGACTGGTGGCCAGATACACACCCAGGCACTCCCTCACTCCCTCTTCAACAGGACAAGGGTGGAAAACAAGATGGAAAAACTTGAGGGTCAAGATAAAGGCAGAAAGATCACTCTTCAAATACCACTATGGGCAAAACAGACTCAACTCAGGGAAAATCAGGTCCTCTGCACAGACCGCAGTCCTTCAAGAACTACTCCAGCAGTGGGTCATTCCCACTGAAGGGCTGCCATCCTTCAGGACAAACCTGCTCCTGCACTGGGCCATAGCTCCTGGCAGCAGAGCCTCCTCCTCCATGGGCTGCAGTTTGCTTCAGGAAACACCCACCTGCAGCACCATGGTCCTCTCCACAGGCTGCAGGGAAACACCTGCTCCACTGCAGTATCTTCCGTGGGTTACAGGGAATATCTGCTCTGATGCCTGGAGCACCTCCTCCCTCCCAATCTTCTTTGACCTGTGTGTTCACAGGACTGTTTCTCACATTATTCCCCCCCTCCTCACACTACCACTGCACTTATATATGTTTTCATCAGCTGATGGGCTCAGCTGTGTCCTGCAGTGGAGCCACTGCAGAGCCACCTGGAATAGGCTGGCTCCAGCACGGGGCAGCCCCCAGCCTCTCCTCACAGAGGTCACCCTTGTATGTTGAACAGTCACTAATAATATAGAGGCATTGCAGAATTTTATGTCTTCCAAAAAATAAAGCTGAATTAGCAAGTATCTTTGAAACACTAGAAGCTGAGACTACATAAATACAGACTATTTATACAGCCAAAACAGTAATTTTGATTAAATTAGTCCTCCCAGGTGGGCTCTACATCTGATCAAAGACAACAACATAAATAAATCCAAACCATCCTATGATTCTATGATAAAGTAATTCCATGATATACGTACTTCCTGCTCTCCTTCATTTTCTTCATCATCATCATCTTCATCATCACTATCAATTACAATGACATCATCTCTCTTGGATTGACCATCCTGAGATGAAGAAGTATTCTGTTGATCTGACTGAAGAGGTCCTAGATCTATTGGGATAGACTGGGAAGTTTCTTCACTATCCTCCATGGGAGTGTACTCTCCCTGTGTAACACCCTGTAAAATATAAAAGTAAATTACCAAAAGAAAAACAAATAAAATGCAGCATATACAATTCTCATACTGTTCTTCAAGAAAGCATTCACTGTATTTCTAAGAGTTTCCTGCTTCCACTCCTAGCTCTCAACCTCAACTTGCTTTACAACACAAGTGTTTTCCCTTCACTTCCACATCTGATTTGGGATGGGTGCCATCATTAGGGATGCTGTATTCACATAGGATGCATTTGAACGCACATTCAGACAATGCTGTCTAAATGTTCACCCATCTATTTCAGATCATCGAGGAGCTATCACCAACACCTGCACAATAAGCAAATAGAGAGACAAGGAGCACTGTAGATAGCTGAGGCAGCTCTCTGCTGGTTTAGAGTTCTTCTGGTCTGGAGGAACAGTAATGCAGTTCACATGACAGCCAGACACAGTGCCAGCAAATGGTTCTCTCTGCATTCAGCACACGTGTATATTGAAAACATTTGAACAGAATCTGACAAGCATGACTAGGCACCAGGGAAGGTCCTCCCAGACTTCATTAAAACACAAACCAAACCAAACCAGGGACTCTACCACACACATTTCGCAGCATTCAAGACTTTCGGCTTAGGTAGGATAACTACGTTCTGCTATTTCCTGAACAACATGTTACTTTAGTGCTGCAAATGGCTGTCTAGCAGCAGAATTCACAGTCACACTGAGTACTAGAACTTTTAGTTAAAGGTTTAAAGATACCTGTGGGTTAGAAAGCACACAGCTGGGATTTAGTGGGGAGATGTTTGTTATACTTTTGCTTGTTTCTGAGGTGAAAGGAGATTCATGGTTTTCACTTACATCTGGCTTTCCTAACACAGCTACAATGAGCATTTTCCAGGACTAGAACAAAACCAACTTTTTTTCACTGTTTATCACATCATGACCCATCTAACACTAAGTTTGCTCAAGGATTTACCAAATCTTTCTGTAAAAGAAAAGCCAGAAACCAAAGAGAAGGACTCCAAAAGAATAAGTGAAGAACTGAAAAGTCAAATTCCATTTTAAGACTGTGGCTCATTTCTCTATATAAAACTGGGGTTAAGGATACCAGGACTGCTAAAACAACACATCAAATTAAAATTTAAAATTGCAAAGCTTCACTAACATCCCGAATTTTACTTCTATAGGTATGTGTAGAGTACAATAAAAACTGACTATCCTTGAACACAGCTAGTCCAAGCTTTAAATGCTTTTAAGTGGTTTCCACTGGAAATCTGCGAGATCTGGTTTGAGATTCATTTCTAAAAATACTTTGAGAGTTTGAAATTAAAAAAAATAAAATTAAAATAGCTATTTCTATTTCTGTTGAAATGAAGATTTCTTTTCAAATATGCTTACTTCTCCAATTGAGTCTTGTGAGTCTTGATTGTATGTTTGAGCTTCTACCTCACCATCAGTGCTCTCTTCTGCTGTCACTTCCTCCTGAAAGAACATACATATTTCCCATTTAAAACACCATTAGTCCTTAAGTTTGATTCTTTAACTGTTTACTTAAAAGAAAAAAAGAAGAAAAGAATATCTTCCCACAAAGATTATGGGCAACATTTTGGTTTTCTTTTACTGTTACCCCTTAGCTCTGCTTTTATCTAGCACCCCAGATTTCTCTGCTGTGGAGAAATACAATTTCCTCATTCCAGTTCACTGGACCTACTCTCCTCACAGAAAAACACCCTCAAGGTTTCCCACTCCACCTCCATTTTCTCAGCTAATTGAGTGATAATGTTCTGACACAATCCTGCCCTTTTACATTATGCAACAATCCTCTCACACAGAGTTAATAAAACATCTTTGACTTCCTTATAATTTTTCCTGAGTTGCCTGCTGTGAGGTTCTGTCTCAAGTTCATTCCTTTTTTACAGGGTATTCCAATTCCCTCACACGAATATTTCACATCCATCTTCACTAAGGTTTTCCATGAAACATTCCATCTTTGCTTCCCTGGCATCTCCTCAAGCACACTGTGTTTTATTCCAGAATGACTGTAGATAATGACCTTTCAGACGACATTGAAAAACGTTTTAACTTCTTCCTTCCCAATGTTAGGATATGGCCCTCTCTCTTCCATCCTAGAGTTCACTAAGATTTGCATCATTCACTGCAACTTCTATGACCTCTGCCTTTTACATTACCTAAACATAATCGCTTCCTCCCCTATAGATTAAAGTCACATTAAGAAGTAACTGACTTGCTCTGAAGTGACATACTCCCTCTTCCCAGAGGGACAGATTAAGTGGTAACATTTCATGTTCTGGCAAACCTCAGGTCCAACTCTCTGTACGCTTCTCAGTTTCTTTGGCAGAGGTACATCCACTGTTTCCTCTGAAATCTGGTCTGAGTTTTCCACAGTATTATCCTCCTCTTCCTCCCGTGGACGTTTAGACAGTGAAGAACTTGGGGTAGCTGAAACTTAAAAGTGTTTCTCAGTTATTTTCAGAAAAACACAAACCAGAAAATCAAAAAGTTCAGTATTTTACTCGAAGATCACCTTTTTCTGCACTGAATGACAATAAATAGAATCAGAATCACCTCCTGCCATTTCCTAGGACATGACAACATCAGCCCCTTTAGTTACAAGTCTTATGTCCTTGGACCTATATTCATGACCTAATTGACCCCAAACGTAAGCTTCAGGGTACAATTAAAATATGTTTTCCAACATCTTTGCTTTTGACAAGTACACCTAAAAAGTCTAACAGAACATCAGCTGGGAAAGAAAAAAAAGCAGCTTACAAAAGTGTATTTTGGGGAATGAACGTTCTACACCAAAATCTATACCCTGTAAGGCAAACAGATGTGCAACAGCGTATCACACTGAACAGCTTTTAGTGTTCCTCTCTGTATTTTATATTACAGCGTAAGTAGCTTAATCATGACTCCTAAAATCAACATGCTCCAACAGTACCATGGAAACAGAGCCAGCAAGGCTGAATGCGTTGAACTCCACTGCTGCTCTGAAGAGATAAACAAACACGAGGTTTCATTTTCTACTTTAGGAATGGAGTGACAATAACATTTCAGAGATACCATTTCTGAAGGTGTAAGAAAGCAGCCTAACCTCAGAAGTTTGTAAAACACGCAATAAACTAAGGAGAAAAGAATGAGAAAAAAAAAAACAAAAACAAAAAACAAAGAGCAAATTCTTTTGCTGAAGTTGGGCTTGGTTTGACAAGGGTTCAAATGGAGCCACTTAAAAGGAAATTTTCAAAAAGATAGGCCTATAAAGTAAAACCAACCTGTGCCAAACACTGCTGTAGAAGTGGAGGGCCTCTCTATTTGAGAGCTCTGTACAACTTCCACAATGGCAGGGGATGGCTCCTGACTAGCGGGCTCAATCTGAGGATGACTTTGCTGAGTGGGCTGCACAAAAGCAGTTGCTTGTGTCTGCTGCTGAACAGTCAAGATGGGCTGAGAGAGAGACGTCTGAACGTTAGGACTGGTGGAACGCACAGACCCACTGGTGCTTCCAAAGACTGGAACATGCTCCACAGGTCCTTCTGACTGCATAGCTGAAAGGCAAACAGTGGCACATTCAACTGTCTTGATATTTCTGGTACAGTTCACATTCTCCATTTCAGAATGCTGTAAATAAGCAGATTCAGTTTTTGTAGAGTTAACCTTGCTTATACCTGACTTCAGTTGAGGAATCAGGAACTTTGCTGCAATAGAAGTGGTCATAAAAACTCCATGTTGAAAGAGATGCAAGGACAGCAAAACTTAGGTACTTTCAAGCTAATAATTATCAAGACTTCAAGGCAAAGATAGCATTTGAGATTACTGCAGACCCTTACACTATACTACAACACTCACCTTCTTGAGTCTCCACCTGTGTTGTGGGCATAACCGTGGCTGTTGGAGTAGTGGTAGGATTAGTGACTGTAGCAGGGGTGACCATTGGACGGATACTGGCTCTTGGAGTAGACTTATTCCCAGCTATTGCAGCAGCAGTCACTTTACTCGGAGTTGACACAACAGGAGTTGGTTTAATATTCGCTGTGGGTGGATCTGAAGTGCTAGCGCTGAAAAACAGGATATTGGTTTCACTGTGTTAGCACAGAAAACAGATTTTAAAGTACCAAATATCATTATATTATCATAGCCAGAATTACAAATTTTTAAATATTTAAAATTTAAAAACCTGAAAAAGGCATAATGAATTGTCTTCCAAAATTTGTTTACAAGAAGAAAAAAAAAAAAGCAAGCTTACAGGTTTGAGCAACATCATCTCATCGTTGAGACCATGACCAGCCAAATTTTAAGAGGTATTTTTGAAAGTCTTGCTTTCAAAAGGACGCTGCCATGAAAACTAAAAGGGAGTTTGCTACCCAAACTTAGTAATACAGTAGTATTTCCCATTTTAGAGCTTAGGCATTTGACTACTTCATTTGTTGGTAGGTACCATCTATTTAGTCCATTTCTCGTGTTAAAGATTCTTGCACAAGGAAGATCCCCCCAAAACCCAAAAAGGTTAAAGGTTAAATCAAAGGTTAACCAAAACCATACAACTTCAAGAACTTTGAAGTCTGAAAGCATTTATAAAAATGTTTTATGTTTCCCAGATACATGTTCCTGGTGTGCAATACGACAATTTAACAGCTCAAAAGCTTTATTGTTTAAATATGGTTGGAAAAACAGGAGAAACTTATGTCAATCTGTATCTTCAAAGTTGCTTAAGAAAAATTGTGAAAAAAGTCAGTGATTTACTAAAAAGAAGAGCACCCTGATGAAGACAAAACTAAAAACCACCAACCATAGAACTTCTGCAAAAACCCCAAACCCTTTAACTCACATTCCTCTTTCACCTGAAGCTGGAGTAGACTTGAGTGAGATTTGCCTCTGCTGCTCTGGGACCTATTAAGTAAGAAACAGAAGTATCGTGCCATGCAAATACGAAGCAGAGCAAGTAATTTGGTACCACGCTTCAGCAGACCAATCTCTTTACTAACAATTGTTCCTCTAACAGATTTGCTAGCATGCCTAGTCAGGCTCCATGATTACTGCAAATTTTCCAGAACAAACCATACCAGTCACATCAAGCATGCAAACCAATTCAGTGACTTCTCAGGTATTTTCTGAAGCTATTGAGACAACAGCAGCTAGAACCCGCTATACTGAAGGCATGGATAAAAACACAGAACTAGAGAGCAGAGTTAAAACAACTCAATGGCTAATTCACAGTGAATGATGTAACTGTATACTTGTTGGCACTGGGAATTCTGACGACAGCAGGAAACAAGTTTTAAATTAAGTTCTGAATCCTTACTAAAGCCAACTTGTGTATTTCCAAAACCAGGGGACAGAGGAACTTGAATAGCACATGGTTTGTTTGGCTCATTGATACTTCTTAATTATGTATTTTGTACAGTTCCCTATGACAAGAATTTTCATCTGCTATTTAGAATGTTCACAGAAAATCCCGTAAAGCAGTTCTGAGTATTCACTATTGTATACGCAAAACCAAGCCAAACTGGACACCAGTGCTCATACTGACAGTGGCTGTTGTTGTTCAGCCCTGAGACATGCAAGCTGTGTGTGTCCTGTTGTACAGTTAGCTACAAGGATTTTGTACCTTGTTTGTGGACTCTGGTGGCTCATCTCGCTGTTCATGGTGTCGCTCTTGCTGTTCTCTAAGCTCCCTTTCCAGACGGCAGATTCGACCTTCATACTGTGATTTGAGTGCACTCATCCGCACCTCCAGTTCAGTCTTCTGCTCTTCTAATGAGCTGCTCTTCTGCTTCCACTCTTCATTTTCTTTTGTTAGCTGTTCTTTCATACCTAAAAGAATAGGAAAGAATTAAGCCTTGCCACTGGAAAGCCACCTACTAAGTCTCTACGTGCTAAATACCTGGCTGTTTTCCTAGGTTCCTGAAGTATTTTGAAATCTTAAAAATGTGAAGCTATCAAAGGAGCACTAAGAGGTAATTTTAACTTTCATGTGCCTTTTTTTTACTTAATTACAAGCAAAAAAATTAAAAACAAAAATGGATAATAAATATATATAAATTAAATAAGTAGTCACAAAAGAACAAGGTGTTTTCAGCAAGCTCTTACACCATCACTCCTCTTAACATCAATTAAAAATAGAGGGAGCAGTATGCTTTGCATCTGTATGCTTAGGGAAGGTAAGAAGAAAGTGGAAAATTACTTGAGTTGTTAGTAGGGTCAATCTGCTCTAATCAACAGAAGGATAAAGAGATAGGGGTAATCACGCTGGCTGGTATAAACTAAGCAGATGGTTTTTTTGCCTCCAGTGTACAGCTGGTTATAGACTTCTATCATCTCCTGAAGGAATTAAAATTTAATTTTTAGAACAATTCCTGTAACATCTAATCTAGAAAAAACCTTGAGGTAAAAAATATGAAGTAGGCCATATTTTCCCAAGCACCTTGTCTAAATGCTTCTCCATAGGAAGAATCAAAAACCCGAACAGAAAAAGACACCTTAAGGGCAGACAATAAAATACAATACCAGCCAACTGTGCTATTTTCTGCTTGGCTGCAAGTAAGGTCTTCCTAGTTTTCTCTTCCTTCTCAGTGATCTGCTGCCTGAGCTGTTCTTCCTGCGTAGTCTTCTCTTGCAAATCTTGATGAAAACGAGCAAGTTCCGATTGTAGCTGTGTTATCTGCTCCTGAAGGTTTCTAACTTCAGTTTCCTTTTCTGCTATAGTCTAGAGAGAAAAACAGAGATTGCAACTATTGGCCACAACCAACTACTTTGGCAAATACATAGCCTAACAAGCTCCAAGGACCTAGAATTAGCTGGCCACTGTATCAGGTTAAAGGCTTCTAATCAACAACAGGGGAGTCCAGTCCTGTCTGAATGCAATAGCTGAGAGAATAGAACTCTTTTTGCCACTTGTTTATTCCAAGAAGCCATGTGAGACGTGGTAGACACAGGATTTAAACCAAGTTTACAGTTCCTCTTTTTCAACAAGGTAGAGGCCTTCATAGGTCACTTCAATAGGTCACTTCACATACTACATGCACACACATCCTCAAACATCCTCACTTTCTTCACAGGCGTTTAAGATGGCAGTACAGCATTCTGAAATTGCTCACTATTCCTACCTTGTTGATGTTGTTCTTACCTTTTGTAAACTATCAACCTGAGCCTCCAAAGCCTTTGTCTTCACTTCAGCTTGGCTGAGAGCATCTTTCAGCTCTTGTACTTCCTGGACAGAAACTTCTTGTTCTTGTTGTTCTACAAAGGACTGAGTTGATGCTTCAGCAACCATCTGAAATATGTCAGGTGATATCAGGCTGAAGGGTACTATCTGAGTAGAACGTCATTACTTTCACAAGTTGCATTTGCATGCAAACCAAGAGTTAAAAAAGTCCTGAGCAAAACCCAGGAATTCTAATGAATGCTCAAGTTCATTAAGAATACCGCAAAATATGAAGTCTCATGCAGCTCATGATTTGTGGCAGTTTGAGCTAACAACAGAATAAACAATACAGCTTTCTGCTTTTCTCTTCACAGATAAGTATTCATACAGCATTATACTGAGGGAATGTGAAGATCATTAGCTGTATTATACGTGACTAAACGAAAAAATGCTTTTTTAATATGCTTTTCCTTTGTTTGCAAAGAAATGCTACCTACCTTATCATGCTGTGCTTTCAGCTCCTCATACTGAGTCTTGTACCTGCGCCCAATTTTCTTGACCTGTGTTATAGTTTTTACTTTTTCCTGTATGTCAGCCACTTTAGCATCTAGTTCCTTCTGCAAAGTATCCTTTTCTGCTCTTATTTTAGTCACTTCATCCTTCAGGCTCTGAACAAGATTCTGGTTTGTAGTCAAGGATGCGTTAGTTCTGAATAACAAGGGATCAGGGAAAGATGCAAATGAGATGTTTGAAATAATCAATACTTTTCAAAATTGCTCATTTATGTAATATTACTGACGTTATCTGTATTGAATTATGCTTTCTATACAAGTTACTCCACAATACATTAATTTAGACTAAGTTCAGCTTCCAAAACAATTCTCACTTCATTTTACCTGCATATTATCAAGCTACAGTAAGAATACCAAAGCTTTCACAGTTAAGAACATACACTTCCAGATACAGCTTTAAACAAAGTATTTTCCTTTGCACAAAACTCATTACTAATTGACTTATACCACACCTGGCTATTTCTGCTTTAAGCCTGCCTGTTTCTTCACTCATTTGCTGTATACGCTTGGTGTTTGCCTCCTTCTCTGAAAGCAGCTTTCGATACTCTTCGAGATCAGTGTCCTTCTGTTGGCTCAATAAGTGCTGAAAGGTTAAGAAAATAGGTTGCATTTTCATGAGATGGTTACACAGTCATATCTAGAAAATGTCATTGAATTAGAGCTATTGCTTTTGCATTTTGATTTGGAATGGCTATGAGTTAGAACAGCCTGTTTTGAAGCTGCATAAACAAGGCTTTATAATTTAAACACAATTCTTAGTTTGTTGTTGTTTTTAAGAAAATTTAGAACTTTTGTTTAGTTGTCCGTGTTTGTTTGGGGCTTTTTTGTTGGGTTGGTTTTTTTTCCACAACATCTTACTTGAATGCATGCGTTCCCCACCTGAGTCCGCGCTTTCCAGCGTTTAACATCTTCTTCCAACAGCTTTTTCTCCGCCTGTAACATTCCGCTTTTCTCACTCAGTTCAGCATTAGACTCTTGCAGAGGTAGAATGTCTGCCGCAAGCTTGCGTACCTGAAAAACCACAGCTGCGGATTAAACTCTCTGGATCTTATGGGATCGAAGGAAACTGAACATGGTAGGCCTTGAACAATATGAGACAGACAGAGCAAAACCAACACCCTCAAGAAGTCATCAATCAAGAGACTTTTCCAACTTTCTGCCTTTCAGTAGCCAGCTGAGGGCAGGGAGAAGGATAAGGAGGAAGAGCAGGGGATGATGCTACAGTGAGACTGAATATCTGAAAAATTTTCATGAGCCTCGGTACTAACCTTTGCTTGAATTTGTTGTAGCTCTTGTTCTAGCCTCTCTTTCTCTTCTCTTAGCATCTTGTTGGTTTCTATAAGTACATTCATGGTCTCAGTTTTTTTCATTAATTCCTCATGGTGTGCAATGGTTTTTGCTGTTACCTTTTGAAAAGATTTAGCTTAGTCATTTGTTTGCTTGCACATGCATATACACTTACCTGGATTTGGCATAACACCCATCTTGAAAAGATATCATGGCATTCAGGTACATTCATAACAAGAAGTGGGAGGTGGGAAAGAAATGAGATAAATTATCTTTATTTTCCCTATTTACATGATTTTGGAATTGCCACACTACTTCACAGGACTCAGAACAAGATCCTCCTGGCTATATAGCAACCTCAGTTTAAAACCTCCTGATTCTTCCAGAAGTCTTCGCTTTTGGGCAAAGGCAGAAGAGACGAAGAGCAGAACATAGGGAACAGCCCTCTCTACTTATTGTAATCATAAGCAGTAATATCCAACCATACCTGCACCTTCTCTCGCTCAGCATTGAGACTGTCCTGCAGTTCCTGGAGCTCTCTTTCCAGGTGTTCCACTCTCTGGCGGTAACGCAAACTTTCCACCTGGGCCACCTCAAATCTTGTTTCTGCAATCTCCTTTTCACGACGTATAAATCTGCAATAACAAAATTAACAACACATCACATCAGTGAAAATGCAAAATAAAAGCATTTTGAACTTGAAGCATCTTATATTTGAAGGTCTACTAAGTAATCAGTTCAGAAAGATCAAAAAGAAAAACCTAGATAAAAATCCTTGAAAATCTACATAAAACCCCTAAAACAAACAAAAACAACCCACACACCTCTCTGAAACTTTCTTGCCAATCGCATTTGCTAAAATCTGATTTAGCTTCCTGTCATAACTGACTCACAGTTTTTTCCTAGTAGAAAGAAATCTCCCCTATTGCTTACTGATGTAGAACAACCTCCTACCTAGTAAAAAAGCACTTACATTTTATATATTATCCTTCACACACAAAGTTATACAGAACTATTTGATTGTCAACTGAATTTATAACCACAGACAGAAGGAGCTCAGAGTTAAATTTACCTAAGAATTTCTAAGATTTGTTCCTGGGATTTGCCTTCTTCATTGAGAGAAACGTTCAGTGCAGTTGGTATGGCTTCTTTCATAGAGGTCACCATCTTATCGCTCAGACTTTCTAGCTGTTCATGCAATAATCGATTTTGTTTTTCCAAGTCTTCACAGCGAGATGAAAGTTTTGCAGCTTCATCCTACAACGAAGTTGTTCAATGGCTGTGAATTCTGCAGCTGAATTTCCATTACTTGAAAAAACCCCACCGAAATCACAACAACAACCATACCTTGATCATTCTCTCTCTCTCTTCCCAGGAGGCTTTGCACTCTAACAATTCGGATTCAGCTTTCCGAGCAGCTTCCTCTAGCTGCTGCCTCACTGCTGTGTTCTTGCCAACTTGTTCTTTAATAGCTTGTAATGCTTCAACATCAGCAGCATGGAGCATTAATTCCCTTTCATATTTACTTTGAGCTTCAGAAGCCATCTTTGCCTACAGAACAAAAAGATATTATTACTTTTAATTGTTGATATGTACAAAGATACTCTCAAGTTCTAGAATCAGTGACCATTAATCAAAAAGAAAAATCTTTGTGATTCACAAGTTAAAAAAAGAAAAAAAAAAGACAGGCTTAGAACTATTCCCTTGAAGAAATTACTGTTTTGAAGTAACATCAGAATCTGAAATAATGTTGTCTGAGTGGCTAGGACACACTCTCAATAGTTGCTCTACAGTTAAACCTCTTGCTGTAGATTCTGCATGGGTATGAGGCAGATATTGGTCTAAGAATACACACTGGTTATTTCTACATGTGAACCAGCAAAGATATTTACTGCATGAGGTTAAAAAGCTATAGCCATAGTATTAGCTACAAAAAATGGAAATGCCAAGCTATTACATTTTTAGTTGGATTAAACACCAGCTAAAAGTTTTTCTACATCCTTTACACCAATCTCTTTTGCTGGAATTCTCACCTGCAGAAAAGTAGGTTCTCTTTAAAAATGGTTGGTAACAAGACAATCACATCAGGTACTGCTAAATACCACACGTCCCCAGTTTTAAAAGATTACAGTTATGTTTCACCTTAGAAAGATACTTTCCCCATTCTCTTGTGAAAGTTCAGTGTTCTTTTTTGCTCCCCACTCAGGACGGTGAGGTAGCAATTCATTAAAACCAGTTAATTACATTTCCCAATCATTTTTTTAAATGTAATGAAACAGACCTTAGAGACAGCAATGCATTACATCATCTTCTTTTAAACACGATGCAAACTGTACTTGCAGCACAGCTTTATATTCAAAGTCAGTTTAGTTGATATTACCACAGTGTTTGATCAGGTGGAAGAATGAAGCAGTATAAGAGCAGCTGTTCACAAAATAGCGAGTGCTCTCATAGTGCTTTTCTTGCCTCCACAAGTCTCTGATGAGCAGCACTACCTTTAAAAAAATGTTTTAAGTGCAACTGAAAAACAATTGAAAACTAACATGAAGGTTACTCCCTCTGGCTAAAATAGACAGATAGTACAAACGTACTTGCTCCTGGCAGTCACGTCTGGCTTGTTGTTCATTATTCAGAGCTGTGCTGGCTCTCTGAAGAGCTTCCTGAACTTCTGACTGCATGGTTGACAGACTCTTCTTTAGTTCCAATAGCTACAGTGTTGAGGGCAGGGGGAGGGTGGATGGGATGACAACAACAACAGAAACAAACAAAACCAAGACTTGGTGAGACACTGGCACAGGTTGCCCAGGGAAGTTGTGGGTGCCCGCTCCCTGGAAGCGTTCCAAGGCCAGGTTGAACTCTGAGCAACCTGGGCTGGTGGGGATGGCAAGGGATTTGGACTGGGTGACCTTTAAGTTCCCTTCCAACCCAAACCATTTTATGATTCTATAAACAGCAAGGTATTTTACAAAGCACTGAACACAGCAAGGCTTTGAATATAGACAGTCATAAATAATGTAAAACCTAATGGTGGTTTGTTTGTATTTTAATACTAATTTTAATCTAAAGATAAATACTTTCAAGATATGACTTATTAATACACAGAGCTCTTTCCTAGTAAAATTGTATTACTGTTCTTTCAGAGTCAGGCCTGCAGTAATTCTAGCTGCAGTAATTTTGTTTCTTTCCACCCCAGTAAGAGCTCAAATACAAACCAGACAAGTAAGGGCATAGACTCCTCTGGCTTTAAATTACATGCACGATACAAATTTGGTTTAGGCTCACGTTCCAAAGAAGGTTTTCCGAAATCTTTCTTAAAGGCTTTTACACATGTTTTTCTGCAAACAGTGCTCAAAGTTCAGGAAGACAGTGATGGCTTTAAACACACAAATCACCCTAACAAAGTGGTAAGGTTAATGATCTACTCATGCTTGGAAACCTCTCAAGTTTAGTTAGCCTTTTGTACATCCTAAAAGATTTAATTTTAGACACTACTCTACTGTGAAAACAAACTGAACCTTAGGGATTTACGTAAAAGCACATTCTCATGGACTCTTTACAAGGGAGTTTAAAGGAGGAGGCATTCACTGCATACCTGTTGTTCCATACTCTCCACAGCTTTACGCTTCTCCTCTTGCAGTTCTTGCTTCTCTTTCTCTGACTCCATCAGCTTCTTTTCTAGCTGTGCTTGGTACTCTGAAGATTCCTTCAGACGAGCTTCAACTGTGGCACGAACTTCCTCTGTCACCTTCATTAAAATCCATCACAAGAGATCAATTTTTTTCCCTTTAAATATGATGTTCTAATGTGAAACCAGTATTTTGTTAACAATTTAAAGCCAGAATAGGTGTTCTCAGCATCTCATTTAGAACACTAAAAATGTGGAAAACTACAAATGGTGTGGGAAATATTTTCTTCTTCCCCCCCGCCCTTAAAGCCTCAATATCTCATGAAGTGCATCTAAAAGAAGTTTCAGGTGAATGCACAAGTGTGCAGTAGCCAGCATATATTTTATTACACGCTATAGTCTGTAATATTGTTAAAGCATACCAAGCCACAATTGAGTTTTTACAGTAACAAAGCACAGACAGAGAACCTGGATACCAAACAGCACTCCATTATTGGATGCTGTAACTTCAGTAGGAAATGAGAATTGTTTTCCCAGTCTCTCTTATTTTGACACACTGAACGGCTCAAAAGAACAGGCTTCATTCGCTATTAACACGGTAGAGTATCTGACAGACTGGAAAGTCATTCTTAAGCTTTTCCCATGAATACCACAGAGCGTTCTTTTGAATCACTGAAGACCTTACTGATGCAGAAGGTATGAATTCAACTGATTTTGATCAAGGAATAATATTTTTAATCACTGATCACAGGGTTATAAGGAAGAGTGTTTTTAGTCAATCTCCCTCTTTCAAAGGAAGATGCTGGCAGAGTACAGCTTTGAGTCAAATTTACAATTCAGTCTTAAAAATATGCTGCAAAAAGGTTTAATATTTACATGGTTAAAAGTGTTTTTAAGAAAGCTGTCTAAAGTACGGCCTTACTACATTGTATTCTAATGCCTTCTAAACTAACTTTAGTTTTGCTCCTATGATCATACAGACTGTACCGTATTACAGTACAAAAAATTAACATCTTTCATTTGGTTTCTGGTTTTGATCTAACAAACAATGATAACTACTTACTTGTTTTTCCTTATTAAGAGATTCCTCCAGACTAAGAACCATGGCCCTGTACTGTTCCACATTACTACAACTGGTCTTGAGTCTCTCTCTCAGGTCGTTAACTTGCTCGTCGGCTTGTCTTAGTTGACTTACAAGATCATCCACGTCTTCGTTTGTACTAGACTGACCTATAACGTTAGAACACATTCATTAACCAATGAAGTTTAATTCAGCTTTTTAAACTGCCATTCTGTTGAAAACTGAAGGCTTTTTAGGATAAGAACATGGAAATAATAGATAGATAATAATGGATAATCACACTCACAAATCATCCCTTAATAAAACTGCCAGCCCTAACTAAAGCAGTGGCTTACAATAAACACTGCTGATGTAGATTTTAAAAATTACTATTTAAAAATAAGTAGCCTAATAGACTTCAGTTCTTTCACATTAAAAAAGGGATCTTTTAGTAAGTTTTGTTTTATTTTCCCCCTTTGTCAAAGATTACTTGGACATAAATTTTACTTTAACAAATAATTCTGGTTATCATTTGTTTGAATATGAGATTGTAATGATGAAAAGGTTTATTATTTAGTGTACTGTCCTCCTAATTCTAAATTATTACGAATTTTACCACTCTGCAGACACCAATGTTTAACACAAAGAGAAATTCAATGTAGGAAAACCTCATACCTTTCCCTGAAGCCCTCTGTGATGACTGAGATGCCAGCTGCGCCTCCGTGTTGTTAAGCTGCTGTTTCAACATCGCAGTTTCTTTCTGGGCATTCTTCAGAATTTCCTTTGTGTTAATGTGACGGTTTGTTTCAGTCTCAAGTTGCCTTTTAAGATCCAGGATATGAACCTGAAAACACAAAATGCCTAAACTTGTAATTGTTCACAAATGGCAGAGACCAAATGTTTATAAACATAACGTATCAAAAATAATTCACTATAAGCTGGCAGAAACCATGCAACTGTGACTTTATTTTCACTAAACAAGTTTACCATATTTATAATTATGCTTACCTCTTGATTTTTGGTAAGGGAGTGTCTTTGTTCCACCTCGCTTTCTAGCTTCTTTTTTAGCTGAGATATTTCACGCTCTAGCTTTTCTATCTGATTATTGAGTCTTTGTTTTGTTTCCGTCTCAGACCTCTCCAGAATTCCCTGGTAAAAGAGCACAATGTACAATGCACTGCAATAATTACTGCAGCATTTCCTACACAGTTGTCACAACACTTCTTCCATTAACAAAATAATTACTGCAGGCACCAAGCAAAAATAGATACAGAAAATTATGAAGAGTAGCACTTACCTTGTATGACTCAGTTTTGAAAGACTTTAATAATATTGATACAGTAAGTGTTATTAGAAGAAAAATTATCCATGCAGTCTAATTCCAGGGATTAAAAAAAATCCAAAAGATCTACTACAAAAATAGAATTTAGTCCCATGATAAAATGTGCAACCTCAATTATTTGTATTCTAAGAGGCAATACACCTTATTATAGAAGATATAAAAGTAAAAAAGTAAATATACCTTAAAAAAATAGGTAAGTAAACTACCAAGGCAGGCACTAGTAAATTTTGCTGTCATAAATATTAACATACGTATTCTTTTCTTTCACTTTGTTTCATGTGTTTTGTTTCCATTTTATTGTGAAAACCCTTCTCATCAACTCAAAATTCTCAGGGCTTTGCCCAGTTAAATAACAGAGTTATCATAATTTAGGATAGGAATAACACATTTCCTTAAACAAGCTGCACAAGAATTCTGTGTTCCATGTCAATTTGTAAAGGAATCAAGACCAAATCCCATGGCTGTTTAGGTCAACTTTGACAGGTATCTATTGAAAACTCTGCAAGGCAGACCAGACTGGGACATAAGAATACCACATACCTGAATAGTTCGCAAATTAGTGAGCAGCAAGTTCTGTCCTCTTTGTTCAGCTAACAACGACTCGCGTTGCTGAGTCAAACGCACATCTGACATCTTCAGGATATCTCTCTCTTTTTTTAAGTTTTCTGCTCTCACCTTTAGGACAGAAAATAACAACAAGAACTTTGTTATCAATCCCAAATCTGTCCATCTATTTTTATTTGGGCAACATTATTTTTACCATCAGTTAATACTGTTTGTTTTTTAAAAGAGCTTTTAAGATTACAGATTGTAAATTAAAATACATGCAAATAAGCCAAGAGCAGTAAGAACATACAGTTTGACTAACCACACTGTTTTCTCTATAGAAGTGGGTACTGAAACACCTTCAGAATGGTGTTCCAACTTCACTCAGTACTTGAGATTTATTTTTCTTGGAATGTTACAAGTGTACACACCAAATATACCAACACACATGCACACAATTTTATTTCATTTCATTTTTTTCACATATGCACACAAAGCTTCTACAAATTTAATAGCTGATGCACTCAAGAAGCCACACATTCAAGTTCTGACAGCTTTCAAGGTAATCCTAAGAAACACTCTTGTGCACAACCGTATTACTAACCTCTGCCACGGCCAGTTTTTCGTTAGCTCCTCTCAGGTCTTGAGTCATGGTGTTAATTATCTGCTCTTGCTTCTGCGTCGTGGCTGTGAGTTTTTGGGTTCTTTCATGCAGAGATGTTATTTCTCGACGATAGCCTTCAACGTTATCCTGCAGCATTTCATAACTTCACATGGAAGAACAAAGCAAAGTAAGTTTGCCACATTAAATTGAGTTTAATTGCAAGAGATGTGTGTACACAGCTACGTTCCATGTTCTCATGTGCCAGTTTTCTCATATGTGGCTCACTCAACTAGAAGGTATATTTTTAATCCCACGGTCACTATTTCCTTGGTGTTCTTTAACAGAATAGATAATATTAATGTTGAACTGGCAACTCTTCCTGAACAAACTATATCAAGCAGTCAACATGATTCTATTGACAGAAAACACATACACAAGGCAATAAAATAAAATAGCTCATTTACCGTTTGGAGGCAAACTCCAGCTGTGTGGATATCTTTGCATTTTGGGACCTCAAGTCTGTGACCTGCTCCTGAAGCTTTTCATTTTGTTCATTCAGCAACTTGTCATTCTCTGCCTTTTCTTTTTTATAGTTCTCAAAAACTTCCTGCAACTACAAAGGACAGACATTAAAGTGCTTACAAGAGTAAAAATAGTGATAGCCTTCTACAGTGTTTACTGAAAAATATACCTGCTTAAGTGCAGCCTTAGCCTCCACAGTCTCCACTGACTCAGTCATTGACACTGGAGCAGGAGTTGACATAGCCTGAGGTAAACTTGGGCGCTTTGGAGTAGATGTAAGAGATATCTCGTCTGGTAATATACCTGAAGCTAAAAAGTGATAAAGGGGATTTTAAAGGCAACAATTGAACGAATGCTTGCCAAAGCAGATCATATTAACCGCACTGAAATACAGCTAAAACCAATCTGTATTGCAAGGAAAGTCTCAGGCTCTCCTGAGCAAATGAATGATTGTCCACTTTCATACCTACAATATGCTACCAGAACGCACGTAGTCGCTATTACACGCCACTCATTATGCAGCAAGTTATTACACTGTAAAAATAAAATCCCCAATTGATGGGTTTTCCGGTGAGTAAGATTAAAAGCTGAACATCAGATTAAGAGAAGTTACCAGTACCAGATTAAGTTACCAGTACCATTACTGAAAGCTTGTAACAAATGACAATTTCTTATTTTGTTTTCAATGGTGCAGAAATGTGAAGCTTACCTTGCAAAGGAATGATAGCTCCTGTGGTCTGTGCCAGCAATATACGGAACATATCACGCTGCCGAACTATAGACTCAACAAGCTGCAACTGGTGATGACGTGACTCACGCAGTTTTTCCAGCTCATTGAGAGCTTCCTCAAGCTGACGCTGAAGCTCGGAAATTCTGAAACCAATAACAGTCGTTTTCAGTAACATACGCAGTAAGGCACAGCAAGATGACACGATCCTTACGTTCTGTCACGAGTCTTTTAGCATGCATTTATTGCATCTTTGAAAGTTAAGCACCACTGAGGTTTTTGAGCAAACTTACAGGAAAATTGGTCTTTGGGCTTGCCATTTTGTGTATGACAAAGAAAGTAGGCCTCTTCCGTGAAAAGCAGAACAGAGGTAATTCTATTCATGTGAGTAACTTGGTCCCAAGGTCCCAAAACCAACAGTCAGTAGCATAAGCAGAGAATCATGGTAAGAACTTTTAATACAGAACTACATTATCTGTGGGCTTTGCAGCTAGTGCATTAGATATGAACATACTAGATTTTTTGTTCGGCGAACGCGAACGAAAACTTAATCTTCCTTTTTCAAAAAACACCTCTGTTGTGTGAAATCACAGTCACTAAAGATCGACAATTATCTTTACTGAATGTCACAAGCCTGAAAGATTTTCACAGAAATCTATTCTGATTACAAAAGGCTTGCATTTCAGTGTGTGCTCTCATACCTCTGTGTGTGATTGAGAGATTTTGTATAGGAAGAATTTTTGGAAGAGATTATTTACGTTAGCTTAGTAAAAATGACTAAAAACAGTTACGTGATATAGAGCTATAATGCCATTTTTATGTAGAAACTGAAGACAATGTTGCTTAATAATCATTTGCCTTTATGAACTGCACAGCTGTTCATGGGCACACTTGCATATACATGCAATTACTAACAACCCGAAGCACAAACTGAAGAGCATCTGAATAAAACCCAGTTACTACTTAGTATAAACAATTTACTAGAAGGAACAGATCATTTACTTAGATGATGTTGTTTCTTGCTCCTCTTTTTCTCTAGCCTCTCCCAGCTCCCGAAGAGCCACCAAGAGACGCTGATTCTGCTGCTGAAGTTCTTCAATATTTCTGTAAGAGACTAGATGTTGAGATATCACTTCAGAAGAGCTACTGATGTCAGCAGAGCTGACCTCTTCATCACGAATCACATGATTGCCCCTAGCTTCTTCAAGTTCCATTAAAAGCACACGAATCTGAAAGAAAACAGTCTAGTGTAAGATTTGCACTTGGACTCAAAAGTTCCCTCTGAAAAACAATCTATTAGAGATAAAGTACTTGGAAATTCAGTATTTTTCC
>NW_010183445.1:32548-43387 GCF_000695765.1 Mesitornis unicolor
ACAAACTACTACAATCAATAAATCCTTCCAAAATAATTACATTATAGAGAAAACAGTCTGACAAAAGGAAAACACATCAACATCACAAGTAGATGTGCTGTGTTCAGTTCTGCAAACAGATCACAGGACATTCCAGTTATGAGTTTACCTTGTTAGAAGTTTAGCAATATTATCCCAAAGCAGCATCATTCCTGTCAGCTAAACTTACTCTAATTCTGCAAGCAGAAATGTAAATATCACATTGTCCCAAGGAGAAGCTTTTAAAACCACTAAGGCACTTAAAACAAAGTCTACATGACTAGGGCTGAAAACAACTTCCAGTAACCTTCAGAAATACAGCACCATATTAATAAATTGCAAGTAGTACATTTAACCATAGCAACATTCATTCTACCTGTTGTGAAAGGTCTTTTACTTGTATTTCCAGTCTCTGGTTTTCTCTTTCAAGCAGAGAGCCATGCTTATTGGCTTTATCAGTATCCTCCTGCAATCTCTGGATTTCCTGAAAGCAAACAAGCATGAAGAAACAGATAGCAATTAAACTCAGACACATTTCTTTCCAGAGAGCCACATTTCTTTCCATCATTTACAGAGACATGCCTTGTGAATCAGAAGTCCTTTAAAGTTAGACTCCAAAGGTTAAACTCCACATACTCAGGAATCAGAAGCAATGCTCTTTCATGCTGCATTAGTGTACACCAAAATCCATTTTTATTTCTTTGGACAGACAAATGCTGATTGTCTGAACGCTACTCTCAGAAAAATCAGAGGCTGTAAGTCACCACATTTAAGCCTTCACTATAAAAACTTCTGAAAACTGTTGTTTCTGCAAAATACCTTGTACAGTCCAATAAATAACAAGCTAGAAAGTTCAACAGATTTTCCCACAATAAAAGGTGACTAAAAGATTCATCTTATACAGTTACTAACAGCCATTAGGATTAAAGAAATAAAAATAGGTTTTTCTGTAATTTTACATGCTCTTATTTTATACTGACCTTCATAGCTTGTTCAAGCTTTGCAGACAGACTAGCAACAGCTTTTTGGGATCGCTCAAATTCTTCACGCTGACGTTTTAAGATTGGTGCTTTGGCTTCTACTTCCTGTACTATTTCATCCAAATATTTATTGATTCTCTTATTCTCCAGCTTTTCCAAAAGCAACTGATCCTGAGTTTCTACATATGCATTGTACAGCTGCAACAAAAGAGTTTGTGTTTGTTTGTTTAGTCCTTTGTTTGGTTGAGGTTTCTTTAAGAAGTCTGCCCAGACGTATCAAAGAACCACCAGTAATTACGTAAGTCATACCATAAGGTGGTATAATGTCAAACAACTATAAACTAATTCAAAGAAACAAGTTGGAAAAAAGCCTCTTTAGGACTCACACCATGGCAAAGCAGTTATCTCTCTAGATTTTTAAATAGTGAACCTGTATGCAATAGAACAATTCTATGTAAAATGGACAAATCTTAAACAAGTTCAAGACAACAGAAATATCAAAACTAGTTAATCACAAAAGCAAGCAGCAAGCACAGAAGTCATTTAATATCTGGACAGGATGACCAATAAAAAACAAAATGCAAATAATAATTGCATAAACAGAAGTGTGGAAAAAAAGGCCTAGGCTATGTATGACCTATCATTATGTTATTTTTTTCTACAAGTATAAACAAATGTGCAGTACAGATTTTAAAATTATGTAAATAAGCAAAAAAGGAAAAAGGGAAGTCTTCTGCCAACAATGCACACAGGAAATAAGTTTATGTGCACAAACCCCTCCATATTTCAGAAAAAGAACCAAAATATCCTACAAATGGTTTGATCTCATAAAGAATAACTGTAAGGTATGTTGAAAAAAATCCCAATAATTTAGCTAGTAAAGTCTGCCTCAAAATGCCTGAACAGATTTCATTGCCTTAGTTGGGTATTACACCAGACCTAAAGCAGTGAGTGAAGTCTGCACCCTTGTATTGTTAAGGTATCTCTGCTGGCATTTCAAGGGCCTGGAAGCTGAAGAGTTTTCTCACTTACCTCAGTTAATTTCATTCCAGGCTTGACTACTTTAGCTACTGCTGCAGCAGTGGGAGACATAGCGGCCAGTTCCTCCTCAGACAGTATGGCCCCTGCAGACACAATCCCACCAATTACCATTAAAAAGCTGCAGTAATTCCCATTGCAAATATTCTTTATTAATATAAAGAATATCTTCACATATCTTTATGCTTTATAACTACTGTGTTTTGAATGACTGTTTTAAGCCCTTAAAGCTACTGGTTAGAGTTTTCTGTAAGCTATATTATACATATACATGTGCAAGTGGCTGGTACTGTATACAATATTCTATGTCATACTCTCTATGTCAAGCTCTCTGACTAATCTGAAATGCTGAAAAGCTTTCGCTATTAAGACTCTAACATTTAGATAATTTCTGAACATAAACATTTGAAATAGCTGGAGCAAAGCTTAACATCAGATTTCTCAGCGAACTGCAGGAGGTTTTCAGTGGCAAAGCACCTGTTTGCTTTCATTAAATTAACATAGGGAGATAGCAAATATACTTAACATCTCCCTGCTCCTTCCTGCTCTGCTCTATCTTTCCTTTAGAAATTACCTATGTGTAGCATACAGACTCCTCTTTTCAATAACAAAAAAATGATAGAACAGCGAATATTGAGCACAATTTAATATTAAATAGAAATTTAAGGACAGAGTTCTGTTTTCCTTTTTTTTTTTTTTACATTTTAACGAGGAAAATAAGAACAGCTTATCAACCCCTCTCCAGAAAACAAAATACATGATGATTCAACCTTAAGGAAATGTTTCCTCTCCTTTTTCTTTGAAAAGGTAAACTAGATTAACAAAAGAACTTCAAAAACCATTTTGATGAAAATGCATTTTCTGTTAGGAAAAACATATTTTAACATATACACACCTATAAAAAGTGTATCTTCATATATATATCTATATATATGTGTGTTTGTGTGTGTATACATACAGACATGAAAAAACTTTGAAAATTCATGACTAGAAATGACCAAAGATGAATTAAGATTAATGCACTTACTTCAGTATAGAAATTCAGCATAGTATGTTTATGGAAGACTACTTACGATAGAAAGCTTGAGGCTTTAAGTATCTTAGTTCCCAACATCACCCTCACCTTTTCGCTTTGTGGCGGACAGTAGATCATTAGCATTCTCCAGCTCCTTTTCCAGTTTACTGATCTTCTCTCTCAGTTCTTTTTCCATTACAGCTTTTGACTCTTCCACCTCAGCCAAATGCTCCTGGGTTGCTTTATTAGCTAAAATTAAATCAGACTTTGCTGTACTGTGATTGTTCTTATTTTCTTTTTCTTTAAAAAGACCAAAATCTGCATACGTACCTTAAATTATACTTTAACTTTATGATCTGCAGAAGCTCAGGCTGATAAGAAAACTCAGTAGTATGACAGAAGCATGGACTGCTGCCTATTACCTTTGCTTAGAAGAGGGCTAAAATATAAACTGCCCTTTTATCAGTGAAAAGGAATACAACTAAAACGAGAAACTAAATCGAAGACATATCTTGCAAAACCAGATCATCAAAATCCAAAGTAAAATTCCAAGATAGAAGGACTATCCATCTGAAAATAGTTCCTCTCCACACACCCTCCTGCCCTCAAGTAAATTCAACTAATCACAGAATTTTTGTTGCTGATATTTCCACCACCCCATCAGCCTAATGAAGTTCCTTTCATAAATGCTCAATTCCTGTTTTGCAGCACACAAAGGTAATTACAAGGGAGCGTAACCTTTCTGTCCCTTTTGCCACTTCTCACTCCCAGCTCACCTTCACCCGCTTCCTTCAGGAGCTTGTGCAGCTCTTCTACTGCTCCTGTCAATTCATTGCTCTTTGCCTCCGAGTCATCAGCAGCACTCTAAATAAAAGCATTTTATTTAACCTTTTAGTAAACAACAACAGCAACTATATTTAAGAAATCTCAAACTGACCAAAATTATGAACACGTAGTCTAAATAGAATGCTAAAATATTCACCCAAACAGGACAATTCTCGTTCCACTTGGAATAAGTCTCACTTCCATGCAAACTGCCCATCTGAGAGCAACTGTCAGACATTGATTTGATACGACAAATCCAAATGAAATGTATGCCCTTTAGCTGCTTTATAGCTGGTGCTGGCTTTGTTCCTTCTCTTCACTGAAGAAAATCTGGAGAAATATTGCGTACTCAATTTTGATCATTCCGAAAAACTTGGTATTTTTAGGGAATCTTGTATAAACAGTTTATGTTTCTTTGCTTCCAGTTAGAGATCTCACGATTACAAGACTGCACAGTACTTTAGCAATTCTGCAAGTTCATTAGACGTAACTAAATTTATTCAATGTTCGCTAATCACTGAAGTCTCAGAATAGGCTCCCAAGGGAGGGCACTGAATTGTAGTGCTTTTATTATCAGGTCAGATAAATATGTCAGCAGTTAGAAGTGTATAGCAAACCCTATGTCAAGCAGAAGACAAACCTTTAAGCCCCTTCAAACCAATGATTCTATAATAAAAAGCATGAATGGAGTAAAAAAACAACCAACCAACCAACCAAAACATTTAAACGGTAAATGGTAATTCACTGTGCTTCAGAAAAGTTAGCTATTGGCTTGCTGTTCAGTGAAGGCATATCAGCTTACACCTAATCAGATGAAGTATTAACGTAGAGCTCAGAATTAAGCAGGGCAGAATGTTTATGTACCCACGCAAGAAAATTCAGGAAACAGAATGCACTAACTGGTGACTATAATGTGCATAAACTAAAGAGCAATCAGTTGTCCTCTTCAGTTGACTTTGTATTAGTCGGTGTGCTACAGGATATTTTTCACTCTTCCAGTTGACAAAACAACTTGTTTAGATGGAGTTTACTTGACACAACACATGACATTCAGCTGCATCTTAATCGGATCACTAACGTTTTCAGCATTACTTGAAACAAACTTCTAAACAAGTGTAGAAAAATCTCTTGCGTACTCATACTCCATGTAAAAACCTTTACCTCCCAATACACTGTAAGACAGAACCACAGTCATACCATACGAAGCCTCAAGACAATAAGTAAAAAATCAGTATTTTACCCCCAGTTTTGCTTAAAGTAGAAAATGAGCCAAGCAATTTAATATTACAAACACTGTCTAAGACAGCAGCAAAAAAACCAATGCTTTGGATTGCTTTCATGCAGTTTTGCAAAGGAAATTAAGTCTTCCCACATCCCAACTTCGTGGGGAACAAAAAAATATAACAACAAAGCAAAACAAAAAACTGACCTGACTCACATTTAAGGCTAAGATTCAGTCCCAGGTAAAACTGACATACACGTACAATCAATCAACTCACCTTATACAGATTGGATAACTTTATGTGAGCATTCAGTTCATTGTGGAATCTCTCCTCCATACCAGCTTGCTGTTCTTTTGCCTAGGAAATTAAAGAGGAAACAAGGTGGGGGAGCATTCAACTATTTCTGTTTCATGCATTTTGTTTTTTAATTTGTAGAAGCAACTGTAATACTTTTACACATATACTTCAAGTTGTCCTACCTCCTTCAGTTTATTCAAAAGATCTTCCACATGCTTCTGAAGATTTTCATTTGACTGCTTTAAGCTGTTTACCTGTTCCTCCATTCTGGAAACCTGTTCAAGGAAAAAATGAGAACATCGTGTCTAAAATTGTCTTTCCAACCCACTTTATTTTTGGAAAATACCCATCGCATTGTTTTTTTTACTTTAAAAAAAAAAAACCAACCTAAAAGTTACAGAAAGAGCATAAATGGTTATATTTTCTAACAGTCTTTGCTCCCGTGCATTCAGCTAAACGAGAGTCCCCAGACTGCTCCAATTAAGTGTAATGAAATAAGCCCACAAGCCTGAAGGGAACTGAGTGCCACAGAAAACCTGACCAGTTGTCACAGTTGTTAAAGGAACTGCTCAGGTATCCCGCCAGAAGCTCACTGAAGCTGAGTATTTTCAAAATACAACCACTGATTCTGCCATATATTTAGTTGCAGGAAAATAAATATATCAGCCCACTCCAAAAAAGGTCAAGTCAAATCCTTCCGCCCCTTCCCCTTGAAATGAATTCCCATATACTTTAATAGCATTATGTCATTATATAGCTTTGTTATCAGCAACTCCAAAAATTCTAGCTTATAATTAAAATTTTTGCCTTTTCTATTCTAGAAAATGGTAACTATACATATTCCTTAAAAAGCACAAGTTAAAAGAAATAACATCTCCCGATTAACTGCAAAACATACTTTTTTATTTTTTAAACCTGAATAGTTATTAAAGTACTTGGTTTTGTTTAATACCGTTAATCAGGAGATACAGTTTATAAAAAATGGCAAAAGCTTTCAGTAATTACACTACCTCCTCCTTCTTGTTCTCCAGATTACATTTAAGCTCCAAGATTTCATTGCCTTTCTCCCTGGCAGTATGGAGAAGTTCATCTGTTTTGGCTTTCAGCTCAGCATTCAGCCACGTGTTTTGACTCTGTAGTAGTTCTTTCTCTTGCTCCAACCTTTTCTCACGGTACTAAAACGAAAGTTGCATAATCTAATTAATAATTAATTGTACCAGTTCCACAGAAAATAAAGCAGCTAATCAAAGTACTATGATAAGAGCAGGAATAGCAGAAAAGTACCATTATGTGGTAAACAGCACCCAATGACTAGCAGCATTCCTTTACATTGGTAATACTAGCTTACCAGACTCAAACGACATGAACTTTTTGAAAACCGAGTTAGTTTCCACAGAGTTTATGTTAGCTGGGTACACTAACTAGATTAATATCTAGCTAAGGGAAATACATTAAGGTATCAAAGTTTTTCTCCTCTTTTCTCCTTGTTATGGAATTTATTCTGTCCACAGAAAAATGGCGCAGGTTCACCAATAATTTTTTTCTCCTTTCTACCTGCCATCATCTGGTGTCATCCTTCCTAGTGGGCAGAAGCAGCCACGACTGCCACCAATGAGGCTGGGACGTGCTTGCCCAACTTGATGCCTCCTTGCCTTCTATAAACATGTCTCACTTCCAGTCACAGCCACCAGTTTCATAATAGAATAATTTGTTAAAAGTTACAGGAGTATACTTGACCTACTTTCAAAGACAATGATGACAAAATTATGATTACATCACATGTAAACAACTACTTATTAGAGCACTGACACGTACTACACATACAAAGTACTACTGACCTTCGTGGAAACATCTGATGTTTGAAGCTCATCCAGCTTTAACTGAAGTTTCACTTTTTCTGTGTTTGCTTCTGTAAGCTTTTCATTTAAGCGTTTAACATCCTCTGGAGGAGGAAGGAGGAATATCAGTGTTAAAAAAGCTAATTGTGTAACGGTTTTAATTACTCAGTAAAATGCAAAGAATGAGAACAGGCAAGACACAACGCACATAATTGTATATTGCGTGATACTGTGTAACTTCTGCTCTGATATCTACAAAACCAAGCATCAAACTGCTGTGTTTTTCTGCAATTAGCATGTAATATGCTCCCTTATTTTCTTTTCTCTAAATACCATTTCCTGCTAATCCATTATTTGGTGTTACCTATACAAACTGGATACCCCATACCAGTTCAATCATTCAAGCATGTCTTTTATTTAGCGAAATCACGTGAATGTTGTTAACGTGTTCTTGGCTGTACCGTTTAGATGTTCAACTTCCTGAGACCGCCTTTCACTTGTTCGAACCAGATCTCTCTTTTCAGCTTCCAGTTCTTCTTTTTCTCTACTTAAATGGCTCTAAAAGAAATTGTAGAAGAGCAATAAAGAAATGCGATCAGCTTTCTGTAACAGTTTACAGTCTCTATTTACACTTAACAGAGAGAAGCACATTAAACCACAGTAAGTTACTCCAGCCCACTGAAAACTGGGGCATCTGCATCAGCCTGAACTACAGAGAATGAAGGCACGGCTGCTTCCATTTTACCTACATGATTCAAACAGGTACGGGTTAACGTCTACTAGCCAACACATTTCAATTAATGGATTTTTTTTTTCCCCCCAGAAATCACTTTGATACCAACATCCAGCTGCCCCTCTGTGCTTAAATACAAGATGCCACTACTACATAAGATTAGACAGCAAAGCTGAGAGAAGCATCACACAGCTTTCTAGACCAGCACACTGATTCTAGCTGTATTTGCATGAAGATTAGAATGAAAACTGTTGAACTTAGAGCAGATGAAATGAACTGAAGGTCTAATAAAAACTCAAAACAAGCAACAGGAACTGTTCAAAACTGCACCTAATTTTAATTTCCTTTTAAAGACAGCTTTGATAGTTAAGACTCCAATGAAACAGTTTTATTAGGTTAAATAAAAGATAATTCAGTAACCAAGGAATGAACAAATGCAAAAAAATCTGTATCAAAATAAAATAAAATCAGTAGTCTGGAAAATTTATAGCCTATAGCACTGCCTCTGACTTCAGTCAGGCCCAGGTAAGGCCCTGTGGGGAAACAATCAGATCCCTCTTCTTGTTCTCAAATCAATCTAATAATAATGTTTTCGATTCCTGCTCCAAAATTAAGTGTTCTGCTGGATCAGCCACCTGAAGTGACTCATCCTGCAAGCCCATGACTTTGGAGCATAATGCAAGGAAAACTGTGCCACACAGGAGGAGAGGATGGGGAAAACCCAGAAATCTTCCTTGCACCTTTGTCTGATTTTTGAGGTTCGGCCTAAAGTCACTTCACAAGAAGTTTCAGCTGGAATGAAACAATCTATCCAGACTGAAATAATGTGCTCTGACATACGTTCACCTGTAATTCAGTTTGCTGAAACACCAGCATTTACTTAAAAAACCCACACAATCTTCCTGTACACACACCCATATGTACATCAGTACATATTCGTACTGATATTGATATAGTCCAGTGCATTCTTTGCTGCAATGAGACAGGTGAACCAAAGCCTTTCAGCTGGTCGAGTTCTTCCAGTACCTGAATGGCTGCGTTACGATCCTGAGCAGCTTCAAGTTCTTTATTCTTCTCATTCAGAGACTTAAACTGTTCCTCTGTTGGATAACAAGAAACTGTAGTGAGGGATCTCCACTGTAACATAATGACAGAATTCACTCACACTTCACAAACATCTCTCTACTTGCAGAAATAACATGTAATGTATATGTATATGGTTTATATTATTACATGTACCAATAATTTGTTAATGTTGTGCTGATGAGTGGATTTTCAAGTCCTATTTAAAACTTAAAGCACTTCAGCATAACATTGGAATAAAGGATAAATTTCTTGTCCAGTCTTAAGAACGTGTGGTCAGTGCTACTTACGAAGTTTTTTAAGCTCCTCACGGAGAGTCTGACATTCTTGTGTCTCATTTACAAGTCTCTCCTGACTTTGAGCCAGACGTTTCTCCACCTCAAAGTATTGTTGTTCTGCAAAATAATGTTATCTCAATTTCACTTAATAAACATCTCTTTTTCTTTCTCACCTTTATCAAAGATCCTTATTAATGGTCATCTTTATTAAGTAATGGTACTCAAAGAAAATACCTAAAAATAATGAGGCTACAGTAGAACTTAAAGAAAAAAACAAATATTTGAAGGCAAAAAGATGCATTTCCACCATGGATTAATATTGTTTAAAATGCTTTGTTAGCACGGAAGGTGATACATTTTCAGAAATGATCCATATGACAACAGCCTAATTCATTCCAATAGTTCTCAAACACTTCTGACGGAGCTAGCAAATGTTGTATCAGCACAGTTAACTTAAATCTTCTTTTACCCGTAGCATATTTCTATACACATGCAATAAAATTTGTTTAACGCTAGGTATCAGAAATGTGATTTAGAGAATTTGTAATGAACACTTCTTAAATGAATTCTTGTGTTCTATGCTGCATATCCCATAGCACTGAAAAAAAAAATAGATCTAAATTTCAGTTGGTTATCTGAACCTGTAACTGTGTCATACAGCTTAACTATAAAATACTTAGTAAAAGCAGAACTAATCTCACTCCCAGGCATAATGGGCTTTCAAATAAATACTGAGGGATTTTTATCCTATACTTCCTATCATATCTTAGAATTTCAAATAATGCTGCCCCTTCAGACATGTATAAGAAGAACAGACCTGAGAGACTGACGTGCTAAAATCTGTGGGCTCTCTTACACTACACTTTATTAATTTATTTTAGCAAGATTTTAGTCATGAAACAGACAAAAAAGCATTAAGGTGGAAGGTGTCCATCAGAAGTATATCACCTACCTGATAAATTAACTTGCACTCACAACCCTGCCCAGTGCTTACACTCATCTACACTCTTCTCTCATTTCTACTTTAGTTCTCGACTGATATTATTCTTCTGTGATCAAGCAACCTCTAAATCAACATAAAAACGTTGATTCCATCAAGAGCATTTTACAGAAATGTTATGGTCTTCAACACAGAATTTAACAGAAAAAATATAAACCTAAAACTCTTTGAGAGCTGGATAAACAAAACATTATTTCTCTTCCAGATCAAGAATCAAAGCAGACTGAAGCATATCAATGCCTGCTAAAAATCTGATTAATACCTATTCTTTAAGCCCATTTTGAACGCAGTTTTAATCCTGAAAAAAATCAGACTCTTCTTGCCAAACAAAAGCGAGAATTAAAAAAATAACAAAACAACCCATCGGGTCTGAGCTGAAAGGTCCCTCCCCAGCCCCCAACCCAGGGCCTCTTCCCGGGCAGATGACGCCCACCCTCGCCGCCCAGGCCCCGCAGACACCACCGGCCTGTCAGGCCCAGCTTACTCTCCCTCCTCTCATCACAGGGGATCA
>NW_010183445.1:43473-43687 GCF_000695765.1 Mesitornis unicolor
CCCCCCCCCGCCTCCATTACCGACCACGCAGCCTCTCCCTCCCCCTACTCACCGCTGTCCACCTTGAAGCGCTCATGCCTGGCTCGGAGCCCGTCAATCTCGCTCTGCTGATCGGCCAGGAAGCGCTCCAACTTGCCCTGTACCGCTTTGGGCAGCTTGGTGAGCTCTGCCCGCTCTAGGACCTGCTGCAGCACCGCCGCCATCTTGGCGGCAG
>NW_010183445.1:43780-71169 GCF_000695765.1 Mesitornis unicolor
CGCAGGCGCCGCCATGCGTCATCCCGCTGCGCCGGGAAGCGGGCGGCGCCTGCTGATTACGTAAGCCTTGGCCCCTTTAATGCTCGGCTGAGGCGGCGGCAGCGCTGAGGTGGCAGCGGGAGAGGTTTTGTGTGTGCGATTATGGCGGGGAGCTATGGGGCTGACTCCAGCGCAGAGGCAGGCGGGTGAAGCGGTGCTGTTGGTCCGGTCGTGTGGGCTGGGGGAAAGTGGGGGATAGCTGTCTTCCTCGGCCCGCTGCGGAGCTTCAGCTCAGCTGTCCCTTTGCGGGGATTCAGGGTGCCCTTTGCCTCCTCACCGTGTGCTCCTCGGCATTAGCGTATTAATAGTTAATTGTGAAATGTCCTCAGTGCATGAAACCGTTTTTAAAATAAATCTGGGTGGAAGGGAGGGGTGTTCATGGCCGTGGCCGTGTCCTGGGTTCGGGAATTGCGTGGTGCTGATGGGAGCTGTAAAGATGAGCTTTTGGGTAGCCCACTGGAGCGAAAATTGTGCACAGCGTGTTTTAAGTGTAAATGTGGGATTCAGCAAGTCCCTCAAAGAGAAATGTGAATGCAGAAATTCACATTTCACACTCCGGTCTGTGATGAAACATGATGCAGCAAGAAATTGTTGCTTGGAGACATGTTTCTCCTCACATTTGCTTGCATGACTTGCCATGTCATTTCAGTGGCAGGTATTTAAAATAGCTTTCTTTCAAATTAGGGTGCCATGCTTCTTCCTCTAGTATAGAGAGTTGGTTTTCATTTAAAAAACCCTGAACTTGCAGATTGTAAAGCTACTTAACTAACATTTGTGACAGATGAAGTACTAATCTATTTAAGATCTTAATGTGAGACTCTTACTTTCATGTAACTGCTGTAGTATATATACTTTCTTTGACATTATACATTATTTGTTTTGTAGGCTGAAACTACAGTAGTCTTAAACCTGCAGCAATGGGTAGAACTTACTTTGTTGAGGAAGCTATTGGGCAGTATCTTTCAGACCTCAGCATAAAATTAAAGCCTTATGTCACTGGCCTCTTAATAGGGCAGGTAAGTGTGAAATATTTGATGTCTGTATATGCATGTTAATAGAGGAAAGCCCCCTTGGCCTTAATCATCTGGAATAAATTCATTAACATCACAATGAGCTTGTGTAGTGCAGCAGAGTGGTAATATGACCAGAAGGGACTTCTGTAAAGGGTTTGTGGGGTCAACTGACTCCTCAAGTCTTTTAAAATTGTTTTGTGGAAGATATGACACGTGAAAAAGAAATTAAAATCTTAAGGATAGAATTTACCACTAAACAATGCTTTAAGGCAAAGGCAAGTTCATAAAGGAGTTATTTTTGTAACAGATTACTACGGAGTTCAACAATAGCTGCTGTAAAGCAGACCTTACAGTTACTATATTACACAGTATATTCTCAGCCTTGATGTCAACCTCATGCTGTATTTCCTCATGTTGATGTTTCTGAAGTGTTCTCCGCAACGGGACTACGTCATCCGGGCTGTTCGAACGCCTCCAAAGGAAGAGCAGAAGGAGGACAACATCTGTCCTTCGAAGCTGGCATCCATTGATGACGAGTGGATAACTACGCATGCCAGCCAGGTAGCACAGAACGAGTTAATGAAAGGGGTACGAGGAACAGAAAGAAAGAAAGACATAGAAAAGCTGTCTCATCACTTGTGTAATCTTAAGCCTTTTTCTCAAAATATAAGAACCTTCCTACCCACACTAGGTACAAATATTTTAAACCAAAATACCTGTTTTCGAAATTTATGGTGAAACAGAGACTCGATAGGACTGACGTGAGAAAATTTGCAAGGTGCTGTGTTCCTGCATTTCAGAGAAAGCTATAAGTGAGAAGAATCTTGCTTATTTCATTTCTGGTTTTGATGCATACTTGTCTCATTAGAAAGTTTTTATATATCAAGCTACGTGGTTGCTAGATCTCTGATTCCTATTAATACATGTTCATTTTTCTTTTTAAGGTTTCTAGAATGCTTCCCGGAGGCTTACTAGTTCTTGGTGTATTTATCATTACAACTCCAGAACTGTCAAAAGATAGTCAGAATGCTTTGCGCAAGGTAAGTGGACTTCCTGTGGAAACACAGGAATGTCTTTAGATGTCTAGCTGGTTGATTTTCTGTCATTGTCCTGAGTATGTACAGTTCTTTTTTGCTTTATTTCTAAAAGCACAAATGTTCTGGTTTGATGTATGGTTTTGAGACTGAAACCTCAGAAATGGGTCCTGAGGGACCATTACCACAGCTTGGATTTGCCGACTTTCTTTTTCTTATGATGTTTGCTACTGCAGTAGCAAATCTTACTGTATTTACTGAAAGTGGACATTCTAGCTTAAGGAAAACTTCTTCAAGAATTATATTAAGCTAAGTTCTTGGGGCACGGTTTTAGTACCGTGTTAACTTTTTTGTCTGAATGAATTGTTCAGATTAGAGACATTTACCATAGTGAATGACCTGTAGTTCTGATTCCTTTAAAAGGAATAGCTCCTATAAAACTAGTGGTATTTGACTTAGGTGTGTGGGGTTATACGTAAAAACTGCTTAGAATGTGCTACTGTCTGATAGACTTCAAATGCATTTTTGTTAGAGTATTGGGACATCTAGTGCCACATTTAGTTTCTGTTCAGTAGACATAGGTTCATTTTATCATTTTCATAAGGTAAGTATGATAAGCAACATAAACATGAGTAGGTTTTGAAACATAAGGTCCAGGATTCAGTTTTGGCACTGCAATGCAACTGCATCTCAGTTGTGATTACTGAAGCCAGTAGCCAACAAAAAAGGGTGAGCTGTGTCCAGGTGATCAGTGATCCCTGAGTTAAAATTTGTTCTTTTGAATTAGTAGCTATTTTGCACTACTATCTTTCCAGATCCTCAGCTGACAAGCATAAAGCTGTAATATTTCTGTCAGGAGAAAAGCATTAAGGTTAAATATGTGAAGGCGTGTGGCTTGGTTCAGTTTATAAGGAATCTGAATTAAAATTTCACAAGCAACTTTCACTTTGGAGTAGTTGCCTATGAATCTTTGTTGAATGTTCTTTTAACATGAAATTTTGGTGACATAAGCTGTATTTCCTGTTTATACAAAATTATTATATCACTTGGACTTAGAACTTCAGTGCAGGACTATTTTTCCAGAAGTTACAATGCATTATTTTTGTGGAAAAATTCATAATACTTTTTTTCATCTTTAGCTAATCTTCTCAGTGGAAAAGTCCTTGACTAAGAGAAGGCTCTGGAAACCTGCTGAGGAGGAGGTCTCAGATAGAGCAGCTCTTCAAATTTGTTCTGCTACAAAGAAGTATCCTTTATGAGCAAGCTTCATCGCTTGAGACTGCTACTCCCAACCTTGTTTCTCTAGTTATTTCTGAATAAGTGATAAACTGGGGGAAACTTGTTTGAATTCAGATAGGAATAGATCAGTAAGCTGAAATAATGGAGTTTTCTGGTTAGCCATGAGTAAGACTGTTGACCCTCTTATCCTTGCAAAATTGCCATAATTTCTTACTGTTAGGTTTGTATGTGTGGTGGTATCAAATTCTGCCTTCCCCAGTCAGTTTTGCTTTGCATAAATTGAGGAGAACATCTAAAACACTGTATAGCTTGCTGTTATCAACGATACTTCTGTGGAGGTGGGGAAGTAGTGGGCATGTGGGAGCCATACTAGTGCTGTGGAGGAATGCAGGGTCTGTTGATAATTAGATAATACACGGAGAGAAAGCAAGGTTTTTCCTTAGGGAGGTGAGAGAGACGAGGACAAATTGCAAACCAGTGCATTGATGGTTCACTCTGAATACCTATTGATCTTAATGTATTTGTAAGAGATGGGACAGCATCACTATGATAGTTGGAGTTTACAGTCAAATGTTTTTCCACTTTTTACACTAATGAAAGGTGAGAATGTTCTTCAGAGCATAAATTAGCTCAACAAAGAAGTCAAGTGAAGGAGAAAGTAAATGTGAACTGTTCTTACTTGTTTTTTTGCTTTTCACTGGAACTTTTTCTTTAAATAGCAAAGAGTAGTTTGCCGAACCTATGATGTGCAAGATCCAAAGGTAAGCTCGTCATCTTGTGCATTGTATACGGCTTTTAATGTGTGACAGGTAATGTTTCAAAAAGATCTCAGTTATACAGTGTTTTGTAAAGATGCTTTATTGCTTATTTCTGCTCTCAGAGTTCAGCTAAACCAGCAGATTGGAAATACCAGAGTGCTCTGTCTGCTTCCTGGTTGGCTTTGGACTGCACAGTAAATGTTAATATTCACATTCCACTTCTTGCTACTTCACCAAACCACGACTTGGAGAAGAATACGAAGGTAACTGACGGGCTCCTCCAGTTGTGTGGTTGGTCTCTACACTGCTTTTTCTGTTGAAAATAAATGAGAGAGAAAGAATTGAATTGTGTGAGTAGAGGAGTAGGACTAATCAGTGGAGAGTGTTTGGCAGTTGTTCCTCTTTTATGAGTAATTTGAGGTTAGTGTGAAGCGCACACAGTATAAGGAAACATGGACAGCTTTTCTTCTGATGTGCTTAGTGTTGGCAGTTTCCTTTTGCTCAAAATTATTGTAATTGGCATGAGTATTACAAATCTGCTTTACCCAGTGAAAGGTTGCATCCAATTAGAACAGGGCTATGGGCTGCTTTTGATATGAATGGAGTTTCAATTGGCTGCATCACTCTCTACAAAAATCAAATCCCTGGGGTAGCGCTTAAATGCTTTGAAATACTTGTTTCTTAATGGATATATTTTGAACGTGTTGGTTTTAAGAACTGGTTTTGGAAAAACATACAGACACTGTTGAAACACAGATTTGTAAAATTTTCAGCATGATACTGTTCAACTTTTTTAGTGAAATTCCTCTTTCTTACGAGATTATTGTGCTTTCACTTGTTTTAAAGAATGGGTTAAACCGATGGTCAAAACAGATAGAAGACAGTGTTTTTCTGATCAATGGGCAAGTTAAAGATGATGATACAGAGCTGCTGGAAGGGCAGGTGAGTTCCAGACAAGAAGGAATTGAATTCAAATTGATGTGTAGTTGGAATCTCCAGTGTGATAAAGCATTGACGGAGAGGTCTTCTGTACAGCATTTGTGGATCTAATTGGCCTAATTCAAGTGACTAATAGGCAGAATTACCTGTGTTCCCATCTTCGTTGCTGCAAATTACCTCTTTTTCCTCAGGCGAAGCGAACACAATAATGATATCTGAAGTCTAACTAAAAATTTTTCTATATGCTGTCTCCTTATTAAGGAACATGAGTAAGGTGTGAATGTAGGTGATGAGATTTCTAAGTCCTATGTATGTCTGAACATCTAACAGAGTGGAGATGTTTTGTTTGGCTGATGCATTCATCTTTCTTTTCAGTTTTTAAATTACTTTCTCAGGGCTGTTTTCAGTGTGCCATTTTTAATAGTAGGGCACGTTTTATACCACAGTGAGGAGATTTTGACTCAGGGAGATTTTTTTCCTGTTTCATGACACATAGATTTATTTTTTTTTCCCCCCCTCAGAAAAAATTAAGAGGAAATACTCAATCCAGTGCTCAGTTTTCTGATGTCAAGGTTCTGACACAGTTGGTAAGTATTTAGTGGTTTGTAAAGTACAACCTCTCTGTAATCTTATAAAATAGAATTAAAAAATAAAAGAACATTCTGAATTGTTGTCTAGAAATCCAGCTTACTTTGTTCTTAGGCTTTTTATTCCCCTGTGCATATTCACTGTGAAACTGTGGACAGATCTGCATATTTCGTGTCTTCGGAAATTGTTGTGCTGCGGTAACTGCGTTGTCTAAGAATTGCACAGTACAGCTGCAAGGAAAATTTGAGAAACTGGTTGTAGAAATGAAATCCTGCAAACTAATTCATTGGATAGTAAGATACCTGTTGTACATACCTGCACACATTGATTTCAAGGTGACTTTGCATTGTTTTGAAGTTCAGAATCACTCTCATGCTTCAACTTGCAATGTCTAGTGACTTGAATGCTGTCGTCAGCTCAGTCACTACTTTTGGATTAAGGTACAGATCCTGTCAGCTGAATTATACTCTGGAGCTGTTCAGTCTGTGTCAGGAGCTTCCTCTCTACCAGAACTTATGCTGATTTGAACCCTGGATTTGGTGTCCTAGTTTCAGTCCCAAAGTCCAAATGTGTCCAGGCATTGTTTTGTAGGATTCTTGCACAGCACGGGCCGTTCTGTTTTGTCAGGTACTTCTGGTTTCTCCAAAGTTTTATTTAGCAAAGCTTTTAGAATGGTATAAAATGCAATTTTAAAGACTCACTGAATGCCTCAGCTTTTGAGGTCACACTATTCCAATGGTTATTTGCCTCAGAGAAAGGAAAGCTTTATCCAGTTCTTGTGGAAGTTAGGCATCCCTGTGTTTCCAGGTGTTGTCTTACAGTGCTTCATGCAGCACACTCATTGTTCTGGTAATTTAGGGCAAATATTACTAGGCAACAGTTTGATACACATTTCTAATTTAGTACTGACTGATGGGATGACCCTCAGGATACCTTAGGTTATGGTGAGTACATAGTAAACATACGAACTTCATTGTTTTTTAAAAAATAAAGAGTTTTAGAAGTCTTAGAGACACAAATAGTTAAATTGCAACAAATGAAACATCTGGAGAAGTAAATAAATTTTCCACAATGGAAGAGAGATTTTTCAGTCTTAACTAACAGAACTGAAAAAAAATTAAAAAGTAGAGTTATAAATTGAGGGAAAACAAATCATCTGTAAACATCTTAAGGTATGCTAGTTATTTCCTAGTCTGTTTTTTGTTGCTATTGCTTCAGGTGTCTTGGTAACAAGATAAAACTGAAACATGTTTGTTTTTCAGTCCCAGGGTTCAAGTCATAGATCAACAGCTACTGTCCAGGTCTGCAGTGGGTCCATAAATCTCAAAGGCGCTGTGAAATGCAGAGCCTACATACATAACAACAAGCCAAAAGTTAAAGAAGCTGTTCAGGTAGTGAGAAGGTTGTTAGTTCATCGGAAATGTTTTTCTGAAATGTGTGAAATTTCTCATACTGTTTTTAATTTGCTGAAATGACGTAGTCTAAACTGGTGTCAAGGTGTTAATCCCCTTGAATGTGCAGATTTTTATAGAAACCATCAGTGTGTGGTTGTGTGTGTGTGTGATGGATTCAGTTCCTTTTTCATCTTTAGCAGGTATGTCTCTTGTTGATAAAGCTGTTCTCTGATGAACCTTTGCACAAATTATCAAAGTGATTAGGCTGTGACACATCTTCTTAAAATGGAGAAGAGGTTAAAGACTATTTTTGTACGTGTAGAGGGAGAATACTGATTTATTTTTTCAGTGTTTTCCTTTTTGAGTTAATGCTTTGTGATTTTTATTTGTTTTTTAGTAGTAATGCTTAGAAGTTGTCTGTTCTTATTTGAACAGTACTAAAATTTTCCTCAGCTTTTCATTTTTGTTTTGTTTTTGTTTTGTAATTTAATTCTTTTGATGTTAGATTCTGGTTTTTTTAGAGTTTTTATTTTCTGGGAAAAACCTTTTTCAACAAGGGTTAAACGTGGCAGGAACTTCTTTTGTTGTTTCCTAGTAGTCAAAAACTTTGCAAATGGCTTTTATGTTAATGATGTTTTTGCTTTGTCCTTGCAGGCTTTGAAAAGAGACATAATAAACACATTGAGTGATCGGTGTGAAATACTATTTGAAGATCTGATTATAAATGAAGGACCTCACAAAAAAAGTAGGAATTTAAAAAGCAAGCAAACAAAACCCCAAAGCAGCTTATATTTTCAGTGAATTTTGGTTCTTGTAGAAAATTTTGGTGGTGTACTCAAGTTCCAGTATGGTTAGAGCAGAATAAAAAGCAAATGATGCCATTTCAGTTTGACAGGCTTGACCTTTTCTTAAATCCAGAGAATTTTTGTCAATTTGAGATACATTCTTTGACATCGCAGCTTTCACACCAAGTTAGTATTCAGTTGTCATGATTCATGTTAAAAATAATCATTTGGTTAAGGATAAAGTGGTTCGTTTGGTGTTGGCCAGCTAGATCCAACTCGCAGGATTTAAACTATTTTCAATTGCGTGCAGTTCTCAGTTTCCTCTGTAGGTGGCACCCGTACTCTGCGGCTCCATGGCCACAAGCAGCCGGATGTCTGCAGTCCTCTGTGGTGGTGCAGTCATGCGCTGTTCTGCGTACGCGCTCATCTGCAGTCGTTCCCTGAGTTCTTTTGCTGGTCATTCTAAACGTGAAAAAACAGTTCTGTTTAACATTCTGTGGTCTGTTTTGGGGGTCTCTCTGGTACTTCTGGAGAGACTAATGTAAGAACATAAATCAGTGTAATAGCAGCCAAAACAGCACAAACTAAACTAGCCGTGCCCAAAAATAGGATTTTCAGATGGAACCCTTGAGCAGTTCTTTTGCAATAGCTTTATCTTGTAGTCAGAGATTAGTGAGGAATCTTATCATAACTGGCAAGGCTTTCATTTGGATGGTATTTTTCTCCCCCTTTTAGATTTTGAGAGGGAATATCACGTCTTGCCTCAAAGACTGTTTGTTCCTGTTGCTGGATCCAGTGTGATGCTCAGTGATTATAAGTTTGGTGATGAGGCCGCTGGAGAAATTCAGGAACGTTTTGTTGAGATGTTGGATCAATCTGTGCGAGCTGAAGATATCCAAATAGCAGAGGAGATGAGCACAGGTAATGCAGTGCCTGAGAACCAGGGTAGACCACATCGCGGATTACCTAAATACTGACGAATGGCATAGGCCAGTTTTATCCAGATAGGGATGTGCTTAAAGTTGACTTACTTCATATCAAGTTCTAAGGCTTTATATCAGTCTAATTACAGTTTAAATATATTTGTGAAAAGTGGTAAGGGTTCTTGCAGGTTTTGTATTTGACTTGTAACAGACCTCTCCTGTCTTCTCGCAAATACCTTGTTCTTTCACTGGATGATCTGTGCAAGCACGGCTGCAGCTCATGAACTGCAGTTCAGTTGCACAAAGTTTGCATACGTTACTCTGTACGCGAATTCAGGATGATCCTATATTGGCAAATAAACTGAGAAAAACCTTTACATCTTTACATTCTGGTTACTTTTTCAGTCATTCAACCTTGCTGGTTTAAGGGCTGAGTAGCTCTAATACTACAAAGAATGTGTTACAATAAGAATTTGAGAGCTTTAGTGAAATCTACTGTGTTTTCACTTGGTATTAAAAAATACATATTTAGTCTTTCAAGGAGTCCTCATGCTTTCAGAAATACCAAGTACCTTTCTCCGTTGAGTGTTTTAATTTAGGTATCAAATGCAGTGCCCAAAACTGAAGTTTTATGATTCACCTAAAATGGAAAGAAATTTGAGAGAGCTTTTCATTTTCTACTGAATGTCTTACAAGTTTATGGCCTGCTTATGAGGCTTTTGTGTTCCTTTTAATACAGATATTTTGCTATAATCTAGTTACTGACTTGCTTTTCCTGAATATTTGTGGGTTTTATTGTTTCCTGTTGTTTGAGTCTTTTTTCCTCCATACAGCTTTGATTTCAATGTAGGAGTCAAACCTGTAGTTGAAATGCATCTAACAATACTTCCTGTGATCTTATAGAAGAGATACCTTTTCTCCCCTTTCCTCCCCCATCAGTGTGAATATGAGCTACAGGTTACAGTTTTATAATTTTAAATTAACAAACGCCCAACATTAATTCTCAGATAAGGACTTTGGACGCTTTTTGATGTTAGTATTTAAGGACAAAAAAAAAAGGAAAATGCAGCCATGAGCTTGCTGTGTAGGGTGAACTGTGACTGCTTATATTCTGCTTGACCTGCTTGTTTACCTCGAGGGGTTTTTTGCATTTTCTTTATTTCAGTGTATAACCAAACATTCTTGCATCTTTCTAAATGAATCTGTTTTCCCAGCTTTTAACTAAAGCTGTTAGCAGTGAATCTGACTCATTATCTTAAGAAGTTAAAGATGTACACAGCTCAAGAAGCTCAAGAAAAACAGGAAAGCCAATAAAAATCTGTTGCATTATAAGAGTAACTTTAATAATCTTAAAACTAATTATTACTGAGCATAAAGGAATTAGTCTAACTTAGGGAGGCAAATTAATATTGTTATAGCAGTGGAGATGGGCGTGGGAGGAGAGAGAAAAGATGATTCAGTTTAGCTTTATTGCTTATGTGGGGATGTATGATCTGGAGGTAGGAAGAAAGCACACTTAAACAAACTGCAATGTGTCACAAAGATTGGATGCCATTACTGTGTGTAAAATGATGTCCAGGTAGCTCACAAAATGAGTCTGTGTGTTCTGGTGCCTTGCTGGTTATATCGTTAGGTGTGTGAGATTTTGATTATTTTTCATTTTTCAAAAAAGTAAATTAAAGTAAGCGCATAGCAAAGGAAAAGGAAAAACATGCAAAGAAGATTTTGGAAAATGAGACTGGCTTTGTCCCAGTGAACACCATAAAGTTTGTCCCGCGCATAGGAAAGGAAAAGGAGAAACATGCAAAGAGGATTTTGGGAAAAAACTGAGACTGGCCTTGTCCCAGTGAACACCATAAAGTTTGTCCCTAGAACGGGTTCTGTCAGTAGTGATGACAGTGTTAATGCTATCAGCACATCGCTGTTCGATTCTGGTAATTACGGTTACAGCATTATTAACTTGTGGTTTATTAAAATCACAAGTTAGGCTGTTTTAAAGGTGAGACCTGTTGACTGTGTAAGAAAAGTGTGCTGCGTTGGAAGAAAAAAGCATTAATTTTGCAATGTGATTGTTATTGGCACTTTGGTGTGAAGTGTCTAAGTATTGCTGTACACGTGTTTTTGTGACATCAGGAGGGCTTGGGGGTTCCCCTGGGTAAAGGCTTTTTCAGTGCAGCATTTCAATTTTGGTAGAAGTCGTTGTTTCTTAGAGCTTAGTGCTATCTTTATTAATAACAGCCATTATTAACTAATGGTATAAAAAATGGTTGTAGTGAATTTTGTCACCAGCTTTTCTGTTTGTATCAAAATTCCTACGGTCTTGGGCATCAACCTTGAACTAACTGGAAATGCGATCTGTAGTGAAGTTCTGGAGAAAGTTTGCTGATAAAAAGAATTGTTTAAAACTCAACAACATGAGCAGGCTTTTAAAATCATTTCTTGTTGGTTTTTAAACTAGGCACTTGAGAAGAAGAAGATCTAATCATTGTAGCCAAAAGATTTATTTTTAAGCAGCTTTTAGTCAAAACATACACAATAAAGGTATTTTGAGAAGGTCAGTTTTAAGTGCTTGCTTAGTACAGCCTCTGCTGCTGTCCCCTACAGTTTTATTCTCTTGATTCCTTGTACAGCTCTCCAGTGAGCTCACTACAGAGTCGTGCTTTAAAACTGTTATGTGCAAAATAGAAAGTAAAAATGGACATAGCTGAGAGATATAAATAGCTGTAACACTGTAGTTTCAAGGTATTTAGTGCTGTAATACAGGCCATTGAAAGCTCTGCATTTATCTTTGGCTTTACTAAATCCCTGCTCCTTCTTGGTGCAGGGGGTGGGGGTGGTGTGTTAAATACCCTGAGTGGATAAAGATAAAGAAGACTTCAGCAACGGTAATCACTTCCCCATCTTTGTTAGCAAATTGAAGAATTAAGGATGCATATAATTGTGTGATTTGTACTACAGCTGTTTCAAATACAAGTCTTCCATAACTTAGCTTAAATGCCTTTGGTAACTAAATAGCTCAAGGATTTTTCTTTCTTTTTTTTTTCTTCTTCTCTCTTATTTTTTTTCTCCCTGACCAAGTGAGCATTGCTGCCTTGATGTGCAGCTTCAAAAGTCCCTTTGGAAAAGTGCAGCAGTTCTTAGGAAAGTGCAAGGAAACATAAAGTTAGAGGGCATAAGCTATCCTACTTGCTCATCAAAACGAAAGCAGAAAGCAAGCTGCTGGATCTAGACTTCAGAGGTGATCCAAGAAATGTGGTCAGCTTCTCTGAAAGCAGTATGAATTGAGAACTCTGAAGTAGTTCGGAAAGAAAGTGGTGCTCTTCCTGTGCTAGTTAAGGTACTTACTTAAAAAGACTGTCTTGCACAATTAATAAGTCATTTGCTCTAGTTGAAGACTTCTGCTCATTTTTTGGGCAGGTGAGGGTGTGTTTTCCATTGCAGAGTACAATTAATGATGAAACTACGGCCTCTTTTGTGGACGAGTGGGCTTCAGAGATGTGTGATAATTTTTCTTCAAAAAAGCACCCCTTTCATTGAAATGCTGTGTCCTTATTTTTAAGTGTGTGTAACTTGCAGAGGGATCCCAGAGCAATGTTTAGGCTTAATGCATGCATATGTATGTGTGTGTATACCTATATATCTTGCTATCCTGTTAGGTTTTGTGTTGGACAGTTAGTAATTGCTCTGCTGCAGGACATCCTGTACAAGGTTAGTGGGGTCAGGGATAAAAATGGCTAAAGGCAGGTCCTAAATGTCTACTTTGAGTGCTTTTGTGTAACAGCAGATCTTGTGCAAGTTTGACTTCAGAAGATTTTGAAGACAATCATGCCCATGACTCATCTTAGATGACAGAAACAACCTTTCTGATCACACATCTAGATTATACATTTCACTAATGATATGACAGAGAAAGTACTTTTCCATGAATCATTTTTGTATGAATCATACCAGGGATGTGCCTTATTACTCAACTATGTAATTTGTAATTTATAGGTGATTGACAACCCCACTCTGGAAATGGGAGATCTGTTTGTACTTTTTGATCTACTTGTTGTAGTTTGTTCTTTGTCTTCTGAATAAGAATGATCTGTTGTCTTTTTTCCTTATCTCAGCGTGCCAGTTCTGTTCTTTCCAAAGACCTCCAAGTCTCACTGCAGTAGCACAAACACTTTCTCTTACTGTTTACTTGTCCAGAAGGTACCTGCAATAGTAACTAGTGAATTGTAATCAGAACTTCTGACAAAGTTTTGCCTTAGCAAACTATCCTGGCAACAGGAAGGCAAATTAAAGACCTCTGACCCACCACCATCAAGTAGCCTTATCGCTGAACTGTGTAGTCCAAAGCCTGCTTGCTCTGTGCGGGACAAACAGGTTCAGCTAGAGGACTTACAGTTAATCCCCTTCTTTCTGTCTTTCACCTCTCTAACAAGCTGGATACAGCCAAGTGATTAGGGAAATCTTTGCAAAGGAAATAGATATGGGTTTGAATCCATCAGTCTGGAAATAGTCACGCTCTTTCATATCCTGGCTAAGCAGTCAAAGGATTTAGTAATTCTTCCAGAGGGGAATGTGTTCTCTGTGCCTCCTTTGAAAGTGTGCTTTTAAGAGATCTTCAGAAGGCAGTTTCTGTGCTTTGGAGAAACTTCTTTCCAGATTTATTTTTCCTCTTTAATTTTACTCTTCCGGCCATGCAGAATAGTTTAGCACTATGCTGTTGCTACTGTACCATGTATATGGCAAGCAACTCTGTTTTTTCTACCATAAATGTACCTTATAAAGTTGATTCAAAGTTCTTAGCCTTTTGCATTAATTTTTTGCCCGGTATTTACGTCTTCACTTGATTTCCATGCAGTTGATGTTTGTCCCATTACTGACAACACGGATGGCACACAACAGAAACAACTGACAAAAGCAACATTGCTGTTGAAACTTCAACAAAATATGGGTACGTTACTTCTCTGATTTTGCTCTGGCAATCCAGAAAATATAATGGGCCCTTTCAGTACTGTTAAGGTTTCTCAGCATTAGTAATAAACTGATGAGATTAATAAAAAAGTCTTGAGCTCTGCTGCTAACTTAATACAGAAGCTTTTCTAAAATGAGTCCCAGTTCGGTGGTGTAGGTGCAGGGTGTTTCTGGGGAAGAAAGAACCACAGCCTGCTGTTGGAACACAACCAGTGCTTGCGTTTGTTCAGCCTACAAGTCAGTACAAAAGGCTCATGTAGCTTTATTTCTTTTTGTTTGTTTGTTTTTTGGAGAGCCACCACTTCTCTAATTCCGTACTTCAAAAAAAATAACACAGTTGAATGGCTTTGTCAAGTAGGCATCCATAAATCAGCTACTGACTCACTAATCTTCGGAAGCTGACAAATGCTAAGGGCTTGGGTGCTAATTGTTGGCACCAGTAATTCAGGAAACACCAGCCACAAAGCTCTCCTTTCAAATGCAACTTCTCCATCATACTGCTTCATCCAGCTCCCTTCCCTCTGTGTGCCTTCATCCAGTTCTCTTTGCTGTGACCTTTGACTGTCTTTTCATATTAAAATGCAGTTTACACTTTAGTCAAAAAACGTAAAACGTGGTCACTGGAAGATGAAAGAGTAGCAGCAGTAAATACATGTTTGCTTTGAATGTAAAATGTTTTCCATGAATTGTTAAGGGTTTTGGTTTTTTTGTGCGTTGTCTTCTCAGTTGCATCAGTCACAAGCCTGTTAATCAATATGAAAATGACTGTTGTGCTACAAAGAGACTGACAGAGTAGATACAGTCCCGTGCAGAAGAGAAGAACCTTAACAGCTTTTGTTTCTTAAAGCTTAACTTTCTGTTATTATTCCTAGCCTGACTCCTAGAGATAAGCAGTGGTGCAGAGTCAGTGTGCTGTTTTATGGGCCAGAACAGGGCCAAGGTACTACAGAAGTGTGCAGTCAACTGGATTTCTGGAATGCTCTGATTAGAAATGTCACGTGGAGCTTTTCTAATTTAATTATCCAACGTTGTAGCTTTACACTTAGGCTTTGCAGTGGTAGATAGTTTTTGGGGTGGCTCTTACTGTTTCTCCTTCTGCTTGCCATTCGCCTTGACCCTGCCCTCCACGCCCGGGCTGCCGATGACTCTGCTGCCCCGGCCACTCACTGAACGCATTTCCTCTGTTGTTTTAGGTGTGGTAATAGCAGCTGCTGTCGCAGTCCTTGCATCGATCTTCTCTTTCAACTACTTCAGTGATTAAATTCAAGCAACTGGAACTTCACGGAAGCGTTGGCCAGTTACAAGATGGGAACAGCTGGGTTTAATGTATTAGTAATGCAGAATTGTTTCCTAAATGTCTCCAGTTGGATGTGCAATATAAATTGTAATGATAGGCTCAGCTACCTTGTACCAGCATGCACTTACTGTATCAAGTAGGATCATGCAGTTACAATATCGAGCAGAAGTTGAATCAAGTTTGCAAGAAACTAACCCTGTCGCTCTGTGTAAGTGAATGATAGTGTTATTTTCTAGAAAGATCCCTTAAAATGTAGAACCTTCATTTTCTTCCCAATTGCTGATTTAATGTAAAATCCTAGTGCTGGTGTTTTTCAGGCTATTGGTAAGAACAGCATCATTACCTGGTATGACAATTCTTGCTTCAAGGGTTCCTTTGCAAAGAAAAATCTTCTCTCATTAAAGTTAATTGGGGAAAAGTTAGATTTAATGAAGCCAACATTTGACCATACGCATTGTTTTAGGTAGTAAAGGTTAACTAGAATAATAGATATAAAAATAGTTTCCAGTAGTTTCAAGACTAGACCAATCCAGCCTTTAAATACCTCATTTCAAGACCTGAAGAACTCAGAAATCAATAAAATACGTAGAACTGTTGAGGTGTGTATATGCCACCATTTACTCAGTGACTCTTGACGAGAATTTCTCTGTCAAGCTCTGATTCAGTCGTTGTTCTCTTGAAATATTAACTGTTTCAGCATGACTGCATCTAGGCAGCCCCTGTGGATTATCCTGTAGATACAAGCAAGGTGTAAAATTGTTTACTAGTCAGGATTTTTAGACTAAAAAGAGATAGCTTTCCATTGTGAGATACTCTTCTGAGGATGTAGGCAGTAACGTTGTTTACTTGCCATGAGGAAAGCGGCAGGAGGGAAGAAGTCTAGAAAGGGTAATAAAGATAATTTGTATGTGAAATGCTGTGTTTACCTGGATATGAACTGCAGAAAAGAATTCCAGGTTTTAGGGCATTTCACCACTGCAATGTCTTTTTTTGTATAAAGGTACTGGGATACAATATATATAAACCTTTTGGTTCTAAGGCATAATAAAGGGTGTACTGGGATACTTCTAATAAAAGGCAACTATGAGAAAGACATCTGAACTGCTGGAGCCTCATTTGTGTATTCTGTCTTTACGTTTGGGAAAAGATTTGCTTTTAGTATTGTAACTGTATCCTGGAACACTGTTGATCCTTTGTGCTCAGTGTTGCTCAATTAGGGCCTCTCAGAGAAAAGTGAGTGCTGCAGTGGAGGCACTGTTTTTGGGTAAGTCCTTCAGTGTTTCATGTTTGATAGATGCATGTTATTCTGGGAAAATGGGTGCAACCCGTAGGCACGATGGCTTTATGCAGAAGCAGTTGATTTAGGGGGAGGAGATGAAATTCCCAGTGCACTTCAAAATACGTTTGGTTCAAAAATTGCCCTACTATAGCCTCTACAAGGAGGCGTGGGGGAGTAATGAGAAGAAAGAAGTTTCTCTTTTGTCTCATTTTTGTGTCTCTTTTCTTTTTTTATCTATATATTTAAATAGATATACATATACCCTCTCTTTGCCTTGCTCTAACCCAGTTCTCTGGAGGACCTGGGCTTTGATCTTGGTTTGGTATACTCTTGCTGTTGTAAACAAGCATGTTTTTAAACTTGTATCCACTTGGCATTTTCTCACCCAAGCGTGACTATTGCATGGCTTTCTTAACAGTTAAATCAGTCTGCATGAGATTAGAAAACAAACTGTGATCTTCACACCCCAAACCCCAAAAAACTCACTAAACTTAAACTCTCACTCTTGCTCAAGCTCTTACTGCTCTTCCACCCTAGTTTGCTTGCAGTTTGTGTTGACAGCACCGTGAAAGAAACCAAAGAAACTGGCTGCTCCTGTAACAGTGTCTTCAGGTTTCTACTTCAATCTCAAACAGCCTAACTTCTCTGTAAAGAGAAACTCTTAATTGCAGAGTGCTTCAGTGTCTGTATCTGTGCATGCATGACTGCTAACGTACGTTTCTGGAGGTACAAGTACAAAATGGTTATTCTGTAGTGGCCTGTTAAACTCAGCTACAGAAGCAAAGTGCAACATTTGAGATGCTAAATATGTTATACCAGAGAAGAAAATTGTTATCACAGAATGTTAGGAGTTGGAAGGGACCTCGAAAGCTCATCCAGTCCAACCCCTGCCAGAGCAGGATCACCAGACCAGGTCACACAGGAACACGTCCAGGCGGGTTTTGAATGTCTGCAGAGAAGGAGACTCCACAACCTCTCTGTCCTGAAACACTTGTTTGGCACCTGCGAGTAAAGAGTAGAGCTTGTTTGGAGGCATTATTCCACGGATCCCCTAGGAGGAACTCTTCTTCCCACTCTGCAAGCTCATTCAATGTGTAGTAAATGATTGTTTTCTTCACGGTGTTACTACGGACTGTCAAATCCAGCTTATAACTACCTAGTTATACCAAGGACCTGTGGAAGTCTTAATTTTCCAATTTGACCTTGGAAGAAGGCAAAGAGTTTGCTTTGGATGAAACTTCTGCTTTAATACAGGAGACTGCATTTAACTGTCGTCTGTGCAATAAGAAAATAATTTAACCCTGTCAAAGAAAAAATGAGTAATTCGACTTGTGTCTATGGACTGAGGCTTCCAGTCATCCTGCCATAAGGAAACAGTGGATGTAGAAGAAAGCAGGTTCTCACTTGTCTAAGAATTACAGAACTAAACAAGAGAGCATTTCATTGTCATCTTGCTTCACATTCGTTTTGTTCAGTTAGCCATTGATAATGGAAGAAAATCAGTTCTTCTGGAAAGAAAGAAAGGTGTGTGGGAGAAAAAAAGGAAAGCCACCTTTTAAAAGTCTGCTTCTTGTCTGCTGCTTAACTTCTGCTCAGATTTCAATAGGGATATCCTTTTTATGCTACCAGTACAATCTTCTGAAGGTTTCAGTTGTGAAAACTCTCTCGTAACTGAAATTGAGCTTTTTAAACTTGTACCCATGACTGCAACTAGATTTTTATTGTAGTATGTAGGAGTCTGGAGGAAAGGTTGGGACTTGCACATCTCAAAATCTGGCTTTTCGAAGTGTAGTTCTAAAATCGATGTCACAGACCAGTTTCACAGAATCCTTATTTTCTGTGCTATGCAGTTTTAAAGAGCCTCAGTGGTCTTGTACAGTGAAGTTTATAATTCCTGGCATCTAAGGGATAACATGTGGCATGTCAATAACAGATGCATCTGCTAGAGCTTCATGTCTTGCTTTTTGTTTTTGCAGTTTTGTGTTTGGTTTGGGTTTTGGGCTTCTTGTTGTTGTTTTTTTCCCTGCGGACATCTGGATGACTGCTGTGATCAGAACTTTACTTGCAACTTCATTAGTCATGAACTTCTGTTAGGGCTTGGCATCACATGTGTGATTTCTTTTTCTTTGGGTTTGGTTTTTGGTTGGTGTTTTTTTTCCCCCAAATTACAGGTTGAAGAAAATCCTGTTTAAGCACGCTTAATCCATCTCTTAAATTGGAGTGTCAGCTTTTTTCTTACAACTCGCTGTAAATGTAGTTTCTGTGGTGGTTAGTGCTTGTTAAGAGTTCTTTTCACTTTCAACCTGGTTTCTCAAAGAAATGAAGCTTACATGATCAGGCTGCTGATGTGCAGCCTAATAACTTTTGAACCAAGTTTGATAAGGACTTTGATAAAGTTCTCAAGAATGTTAACTTCCCACCAGTTATGTGGAGATTTTCTGGTGTGTGGAGGACAGAAACTTTTCACACCTCTTCTTTAAAACATTTAATCAAAAAATACAAGACGAATATCGTTCTGCTACTCAAGGAGCTGGTGATTTTTGTTGTGGAAGAGAATTCATTACTTTCTACATAGCCTGTTTAGAAGATCATGAGATTTTCACGTTGTCAGGTATAGCTGCAAATGGTAGCTTTCTGAAAAGTCAGCTTACTGATGCAAATGAAATATTAAGACGAAGGTGATTTTCAGTAGAAGGGTAAACATCATGCTTGAGGAAGGGGCAGAAGGGCTGCTGTAATAGAGAGCGCCTGGAGCTCCCTCAGAAAAACTTCTGGCGGTCCTGAATTCAGGAATTTACAACACAGAATTCATAGAATTTTGGAGAAAATGCTATTTGAATTTCTGGTGGAATTGTTTTACAGGTTTAAGGAGATTGTTCATTGTTAAGCAATGATAAGGACTTCATTTGCATTGCTCAGCGTACATGAGGCGAGGTTTCTAGTGTTCTGCTAAAATATTAATCCATGGCAAAACAATATTAAAAGTAGAAATTCAGTGGCACTTTGATAGTTCCTAAAATTGGACAAACAGAAAAGATAGATTTTCTTTCTCTTCCTTTTTTTTTTTTGGTAGTTATTTCAAACAAAGCATTAGTTGTGTTTAAGTAATTCTGTTTGGAAGGGTGTCTCGTGACTCCTTCAGTAATGTTTTGCAGGGTTATATTTCCTAAATATTTTTGAGTAGAATTATTTTGTTGTGCAGATCCGTTGGACAGTAGTGTAACTTTCAGCTGCTTCTGTGAATTTTTCCATTTGAATGAAAAGTGGATAAAAATGTGTATAAAGCAGTGATAAGAATCTGCTTTTACTGTGTGGGTTTATCATTGCAGTAATGGTTGCTCGATACTGGCCACTCAGTTCTGAATTTTTACTGGTTCATGTGCAGAATTTTGCATGGTGACATTTCCACGGTGGGATCCTGACCTTTCAAAAGCTCCCATTCCAAAGTGAGCAAAATGTGAAACTATCAAATCAAATAAAAACTGGTGTGTCATGCGTTACTGGAAGTAATCTTTAACTTTTTGGTAATCTCAAATGTTACCAGCCAAATTGTGTGTGGTTAAGATACAGATATTTCTGGCCTCACTGTGAAAATTCAGCCTTCAGCTTTGCCAGTGTGCAAAAGAAGTCACTGAAATGTATCTAATTAGTCTTATTGTCTCACGTCAGACCTGGAAGATGTGGATTGTTTTATACCTCCAGAGAGAGAGGAAGGTTTATAGTGAGCTCACCCTGTGTCATCATCTTAGCCAGATTGTTAAATTGTATTTATCAGCAGCATCTGTTTAACAAAACTTAAAACTCTGTCTTTAGTGACTGTCTAATGAGCGCGTACTAATATTTCATCTGTTTTTAAGGTTCAGGTTATTTAGTACCAATACATTTCACACTTCCAATGGCAGGTTTTGAGAGCTGTTGAACTTTATTCGGAATCATTACATAAGCAAAGAGACTTTCTCAGTAACTCGCAAGCGTTTTAAATATTGCTGTTCAAAATATGGAGCAACAACGAACTGAAATTAGCTGATAACGTGTCTGTGTTAGCTGTTTGGGTGACAAACTTACAGAAGTGCTGAGCTGACTTGTGTGTTTTCATGAATGTTTAGAGTTAAATGCAGAAGCATTAGATAATGTCCTAGATACTGAAGCCATTTAGGAATGCAAGGACGTTGGGCTATTTTTTTGTCCTTAAAACTGCTGGATCAAATCTTGTTCCTACTGAAGTCAGCAGAAGTGACTCTGAAGAGCCAGGACTTGTCACAATCCCAGAGTATGGAGATGGCTTTTTGTGTATGCAGAGGGATGGACCAGTCCTGTTCCTGTTGAAATTAAGTTCTTGTGCTTGATGGAGACATGCATGGACTGTCAATTTTTATTATTAATTTTTTTCTTAATATTTTGGAGATCATTGGTATCGCCTCCTGTTCCTCCTATTGCTTGTGGCTGGCTGTTACGGGTTAACCCCAACCAGTGGCTGCTGTTGGGATGGGGGAGACAATCGGAAGACACTCCCACACAGTGGGATGGAAGAGATCATCGGAAGAGTAAAAGTGAGAAAACTCGTGAGTTGAGATAAAGATACTTTAATAGGTAAAGCAAAAAACATGCATGCAAGGAAAACAAAACAGGGGATTCATTCACTGCTTCCCATTGGCAGGCAGATGGTCAGTGGGGGTTCCATCACACACACCGGTTACTTGGGAAGACAAACACCGTAACTCCAAATGTGCCCCGCTTCCTCCTCCTTCCCCTAGCTTTATATGCAGAGCATGATGTCACACGGTATGGGATATCCCTTTGGTCTGTTGGCGTCAGCTGTCCTGGCTCTGTCCCCCTCCCAGCTTCTTGTGTTGTGCACCCACAGTCTAATTGCTGGTGAGGTGGAGTGAGGAGCAGAGAAGGCCTTGACTCTGTGTAAGCACTGCTCAGAAACAACTAAAACATCACTGTATTATCAACACTGTTTTCAGCACAAGTCCAAAACACAGCCCCATACCAGCTACTATGAAGAAAATTAACTATCCCAGCCAAAACCAGCACACTGGCATAGAAATAATTATGTACATGACTGCCAGTTGCATGTGTTTTAAGTAAAATTCATATACTAACAGTTAAGCAATGTTTATATATGTGTATCTTACAAATAAGTTAGCAAAGACAGCCTTCTCTAAATGAGATGGGTGTTACTGAGGTTGATTTACAATATACTGTAGAGGAAAGGGAGACAGTGAGGGCTATGGCTCTCTAATTATTCAACATCTTGCTCATCTGTGTTGCCATTTCCCAGTGCTGGAAGCTCCCTTTCAGGCAGCAGCCCATACTCATTTAGGAAAGCCTCTACATCTGCAGCAAAAAACTCCTCATTGAATTGTTCAGAAACGCTAATGAAATTGCTCAGAAGCTCCCCACCCTTGTAGACAAGTAGAGTGGGCAGCACTTCAGTTGAGAAGCGGTCTCCAGCCCCTGTGTCAGAGGCCTTGATCTTGCAGAACTTCACGGTGGCGTACTCGGCCGCCAGACAAGACAAGCTGTTGTTGAGAGCATCGCAGCCCTTGATGCCGTCTTCGTAAATGTGGACGATGACAGTGGTAGTTTTACGTTCTTTCTCGATGGCTTCCAGGAACTGTTCCCCATTTTGCAGCTCACACAGATAACCGTACTTCGGCCCAAAACTCAGCCTCTGGTGCATATCCTGCATGCAGCGTTTGCGGTATTTTTGTAGGCAGCTTTCATCTTCTTGCTCGTCATGAATTAATTCATACTCCTGCATGCTCATCTGTGAATATTGAGAGAATGTTATATTAATAAGTGGCCATCTGTTGGCACTGAAACAGGAGGAGTCTAAGTTGTTGTCTAAAGAACATCGCATTGAAAGCTTAGCCAGAAGAGCAGTCACTTTCCGCAGTGCCTATGGAAGATCTCTTCAAGAGGCGGGTGAAGATCCTGTCTCAACACTCGCATGTCAACTTCATGGTATTGGCAAAAACTTCTGGATCTTCTAGAGTTGGTGGGAATTTTGCCAGTGACTGAAATGGGGTCAAAGTTTAATTCCCGTGGTTTTTTGAGTTTTGAGTGCCCCCCTTTCATAACTGATAGAGGGTAATGAGGGATGTTCAGGCTCAGAGCTCTATCCTGACTAGCAGGTTTTTAAACATGTTTAAAATTTTTCATTGCGTTAACCAAGGATAGAGCATTGATGAAAGAAAGGTCAAACTCTTTTGTATTATACATTGTTGTGAAATACACTGCTTATTTTACTGGAGTTAGGCTTTGCCCGAGAGAGGACTACAGAGATAGTTGGACATGTATTTGTTCTGTCTATGTTGTGTGAGCTCTGCTAAGCTGCAAAGGAATAGGGTCTAATAAATTTGGGATTTTCTAGCCTAAAACTGGTATGTTTAATAAAGAATCAAAATTAATTTATTTTGCTTTTCATCTCTTACCTTACGGCAGAATCTCTCTCTGGTGTCTTTATCGTCTTTACTGAAAGATCTGTGTGGTGAAGACATTTGTCTAAGCATTTCTTTCTTGCTCAAGGATAAGGAGTCTCTATCTTCGCTTTCTAATTTAAACTTCCTCCAGTCATTGATCACGCCTTTGGGCCCTAAGAGAGATGAAGTTAGATGAGAAACTGACTCCAACAAGCAGCTTTCTTAAGAAGTTTCTACTCTTAGCTGTTTTATCCTTCTGTGCTGCAGTTTATCAGTCCATCCCTCTTCTCCAGGAGTGCTGAAAACCAGAACTTTGGGACCAGTGTGTTACCTTAGCCTCCGAAAGAAAAAAAGAGGGGTTTTTTGTTAGTTTCTTTGTTTGTTTGTTTTTAACCTGGTCTGGTTCTTATCAAGATCCTGTAAAAGGATTTTGGTGAACTGCATGAGCAGTTAACAAGGATGAGGATGTCCACCCATTAAAACTGACGTGTTGGCCAAAGCTAGTGTTTCATAGAAGTATATTTTCATTTCTAAAAGTGTACTTGAATACATAACATGGGTAAGGTCTTATAGTAAAACTGAGAATACAGGACACTTAAGTTGTTTTGTTGGGTTTTTTTTTAAACCCATACTTGCTGAAGCCTAACCTGCAAGGCAAATGCTATGGTAGTTCTGATTGTAGTACAGATCTTGGTCTTTGAAGCCAGTTGATTACAGCAGTTAAATTTTGAAATGGAAAAAATAATTTCAGAATTACAGTGATGTTTTTCAAGATGAAACATTTTAATCTGCATCTTAGATTGTAAAGCAAAAACAGGGAATGTTTTAGTGTTTTCAGAGGTGAAGTTTATTTCTGTGGAAAATTTAGAAAAGGCTTGGTAAGCAGCTCTTTCTCTCACGAGAGAGATGTGGTGTTAAGTTGCCAAGACTGTTGTGGACATCTTGAAGTAGTGGCTGAAGGCACTGCACCCTCAGTGGAAAAGGAAGGTGACCTGATCTTTTTGCAAACAAGATTAAAAAGCAAGAATTAGCCTGAACCTCTTGGCAGAGCAAAAACCGTTCAGTAGCCTGATTTTAGGACCCTATATTTGGGTCCCTAAAAAAAAAAATGTGTGTGTGTATATATATATGTATATATATATATGTACACACACACATATATAAAATAATCTTAACCAAAAGCAGCAAGGCTGGTTGGGAAAGAACTCCAGAAGGAGTTATTACAAGAGCTACATTTCTTATAGCATGAAGGAAAAGCAGGCCTCAGTGTACAGGGACGGATGGTTGTCATACAGGCCCCAGCTGGTGGAGTGGGACAGAGGGATAGCTCTCTGCAGAGCTGAGTACGATGGCAGTGCTCATAAAAATGGTGGTGACTGAGTGCTGGATTAAAAAGAATTGTGATTCTGGGCAAGGATGCTTTTAAATGCTCTGCTGTGTTTGCCAAAAGGATTTATAGGTTCTCTTTCAGCACTGAATGGTCCTTCTCTAAGAAGGAAAAAATAATTCAGCCTTTATAGTTGTACTGGGTTTCTGTGAGGGGTTTATTTGGTAGCAGGGGAGGGTGATGGAGATAGCCCTGTAAAAAGCTGCTGGAAGCTCCTCTGGCTCCAGTGTCACCCCCCTCTGGCCCAGGCCACGCCACTCGGCCTCTCTGTGAGGGGTGGTTTGAAAGTGGCACAGCTCTGACCGGGCCGGGCCGGGCCAGGCCGGGCTGGCCCCAGTTCAAGTTCCAGGCCCCCTGCAGCTCCAGCCCGAGGGCCAGGAGCACTTCAATAACCTGGCAGCGGAGAGAGGAGCAGGACGTGAGGAGAACAACTGTGCAGACACCAAGGTCGGTGAAGGAAGGAGGGGGAGGAGGTGCATGGAGCTGAGGATCTCCTGCAAACTGTTTTGAGAGCCTGGGTCGACCCGCCTGCAGCTCATGAAGGAAAAAAGTCCCTGAAGAGGCCGTGACTCCGTGGGCAGTGTGTGCTGGAGCAGTCTGTGAGAAGGACTGCACCCTGCGGGAAGGAAGCCCACACTGGAGCAGTTCATGAGGAAACAACTGCAGCCGTGAGCAGACTCACAGAGGAGTTCGTGGACGACTGTCTCCTGTGGGAAGGGTGCCATGGAGAAGCAGAGGAGGAGTGCAAGGAGTCCTCCCTACCCTGAAGAGGAAGGAGCAGCAGAAACTGCATGGGATGAACTGACTGCAACCTCCATTTCTATCCCCCTGCACTTTTTGAGAGGAGAGGTAAGGAAACTGGGAGCAAAGCTGAGCCTGGGAGGGAGGGAGAAGTGAGGGAGGGTGTTGACTTCAAGATCTGGTTTTATCTGTCACTATTCTGCTCTGATGTTACTGGTAACAAATTGTTTTATTTTCTCCCCAAGTAGAGTTTGTTTTTTGCCCATGACCATAAGTGGTGAGCAAACCCTCCCTGTCCTTTGTCTCAGCTCACAAGCTCTTTGTTTCATTTTCTTCATCCCACCATGGGGAAGAAGTGACCGAGCAGGCCTTGTGGCACTCCGTTGCCTACTGAGCTTAAACCATGACAATAGTGAAACCTTATAACCTAATTCTAGTGAGTGAGTGTGGTTTTTGTTGCTGTTTTGTTTTCTTCTCTTTCCACCAGAAGAAGAAAGGCTCACGACTGAAGCAATGAACCAACACAAGCTGTTATTTGCTTCCTCAGGTGCCTTAAGCATTTGCCATTTGCTTCAGGTATAAGAAGGATTGGCACAAAGATCAGTTTGGTGTTACCTGCCCCTCCCTGAGGGCTGTCACTTACTCCAAAATACATTCTTGTTGGTGTTGGAGCCTATCTGTCTGTGCAAGGTGTTTGGCAAACCAGTTAGATTTACTCGAATGTTGGGCTTCCCCAGTGAGCAGGGACAGTTTAGCTTATTTTTATTTTTAAAAAGTACAGTTAGTTTCCTTGCCTGTGTGTGTTGCCTGTCCTTCAAAATCTTCTTCGAAGCTGGTGTTGGCATTTTCTTCCATTTTGGTGGCTGGAGTAGGAGACGCTGCAAGTTCAAAAAGGAGAGCAGTTAATAACGGGATAGAAAAGGGAAAAGCTTACAGCAGGTACACCACAGTGTGTAATTTCCTGCAGCTGTTGGATATCAGTGAAGATCAAAATACACATGATCATTGTAAAGCTTTTCATCATAACATAAAAAGCAATTAAGATACATGTTGGTCTCTTTAAAAAAGATGTCAGACCAGATTCTTACAGAAAGTGCCTGGGCGAGGGTTTCTTCTTTATACTGTTCCTTCTCAGTCATCAGAGAATATTGGAAACATGATGTGAAATATTGGTTGTAAAACTGTCTGCAATGGGAATGTGTAGGCTTTGGCTGTTACTTTTTAAAAAAAAAAAATCCTCCTTGGAATCGGGAGCCTATTTATTCCCCAAGTCCTTTAAATATGTATTTTTAAGAGTTACCTGAAATGCCCATTTCTCATACAGAAGACAGAGCCAAGTATTTGAACTTGTTGGGCAAGAGGCCTCTGAACATCCTGGAGACAGACTGCTTGTACTCGTTGGGCTGTGTTTGTTATAATGCAGAAACAATTACAGTGGTTGGAAATCAAAAGAACTTTCTTGTTCTGCTCGTTGTATAAATAAGGCAACCCAAGGAGCCAGGTGGCAGTCCCAGGGCACTGCGATGCAGCAGTACTCAAACAACGCCCTTTATATCTTGTGTGGTGGAGTTTTTGAGGGATGAAGTGGAACCACTGTTCTTAAAGAGAAGGTGAGAGGTTTCCCTTTGGGTATTCCCATGAACAAGATGAGCCCAGTTGAGCAGTGCCAAACCATTACAGAGCAGCAGGATTTGGCCAAAGCATCAAGCTCTCAAGATCAGGCTTATCAGGCTGGTTCCCAAAAGTCACAGCAAATGCTCTTGGGATCCTGCAGCTTTCTTGATAACTCATCTGTTTCAGGAGGATATATTGGGGAAGAAAATTACCAGTTCTTCACATGCATTGTTACCACACTGCTGATAAACATCTCCACAGCCTCTGCATGAGCTCTGCCACCCATACCAATGAGTCTTTCCTCATGTTGCACATCAGTCCCAAGTTTCCTTTTTAGTAGAAAGCTGTAATTCTAACGTGAGAAAGTGTCACTGTCCACAGGAGTCTTAAGGCAGGCGATTTGAGTGCTCCTGTTCAGTCTAAACTAGTTTTAGCTGTTCAGTTGTTAAGGTCAGCTTTATTTGACTTCACAGTAAATCCTACCTTGAAGCAAATGCTAAGATGGTATTATGCCATGACTGTCATGTTTAAAAGGTGCTGGTGTGTAAGACTGGAAGTTTATGTTACCTAACAAATCTGAAAAGATCGAGTGAATCGTAACAGCACAGAAAGCCACATCTCGCCGTTCTTCTGCACTGTGGCATGAGGCACTGGTCCTGACGATGCACGGGCTGGTAAGCTGACCATGGACCTGGGAGTGAGGAACTCCTAAAACTTAATCCTGGCCCTGTGGCTGAGTCAGGCTGTGAGCCTGGAGCAAGACACGCATAGGGATCTCCTTTCCACTCAGTGCAGTTGTAAATATTTATCGTTCTTCTCTTGGCGCTGTGAGAATTAGGCCATCCAAGCCAGGTGTTTCCCAATTAGGCACCTGAGGACAAGAGCACATGAACATGTAGCTGCAAGGTGATCCGTGGGAAGCTCGGTTGTAGGATGAGCTGGCTCTCCTGCAGCACCCGCTCT
>NW_010183445.1:71200-79989 GCF_000695765.1 Mesitornis unicolor
AAGCACAGTAGAAAAGCTGTACGCTATTGTGTTTGGTGCGTGGGCAAAGATGTGCAATCACCAGCATAGAAAATTCTCCCACATCCTTATGAAGGGCTTAGATGTTTTTTTGATGCTGGTTTGCTTTTTTTGGGTGGTGTTCTTTTATCTGCTGGGCATACAGCATTGTCCAAATCAAAAGTTGGGTTCCTGATACTTGGAGAAGTGCGGGTGCTACCAGCTCCAGAGGATGTTGTGCAAGTCCCTCCATGAGGAAGTGTCAGTGCACAGTGCTGAGACAGTAAAGCAGATAGCGTAACACGTCAGTTGGTAGCGACCCATCACAAGGTCTGAAGTTGCCATGTAAAGCCTGTAAAGCCCTGGCTTTACAGGTGAACTGAAATCTGGTGTCCCCAGCAGCAGGAGCAGCTAGAGCCGTCCTCCATGGGAGGCAGCAGCTCTCATGAGAGCATCGACGCTTTGCAACCCCACAGGCAGACCACACTGTTCACATTCGCACACCCAGCTACAAGTGGGTCCAAGTTAGTTGACTGCTGGTGCTGTCTTTCAGGAATTAGTTACGGTCATCTGTTAATACAAACCCCTTAAACCTGAGTCAGCCTGAGGGCCTGGTGGAGCGCAAAGGTCGGAGGCAGCACTCGGCTGCTTGGGGATGGTTGCATTCCATAGGGATGGGCTTGCACGCTGGAGAGCATACATCCCTGGGCAGCACACATCCCTGGGCAGCACAGCCATCTCTTACAGAATCCTTACTGCTTTAAATCTGATATTTTTGTTTCATGTAAATGTGTAGCCTCATAGTCCTGCTAAATACTTGCTTGGGGTAGGAGCACATGGTGGGAGCAGAATATTCTGAGAGGATAGTCCAGCCAAACAACCATCCAGCACAGGATGGTGTGCAGTGATGGTAAAGTGGTAGTGAATGTCATCACTAAAGTTCTTTGTGTCTGTTGGCTCTAAGGAAGGGCTCCAAAGGACAGACCTTTCAGGACACCAGCCGCATTGCTACTGAGCTCAAGTTTTCCCTTTGCGCCATTTTAACAGCGTGTGACGTGCCAGATGAACACCAGTCTTTGTGGGGGCGGGGGGAAATTGCTGATTTAGAAGATGTATTGCATTTTCATTAGCTTTTGTCATTGGTTTTGACAACTGAAAGTGACTTCTGACGCTTTTATTTGAGAAGTGCTAATGAGAATAACAAATTTTCCTCATCTGGTCTGCAGATCGTCATGGAATTAGACTGTATTTTGTAATGCATATGACTTCACATACGTACTTTAAGAGACTGATCATTCAATAAATCCTTTACTTTTCTGTTCTTATGTCAAAATTTCTGACTGAAGAAAGCAAAAATCACCATTTCTCCATATAGATTTGAGACTTTCTTGTGTCCCAAAAGTCACTTCTTCAGCAAAAAAAAAGCCCAACCCCTAAGTATATGCTTGAAGCAAAACTGTTTTCATTAGTTTCTGTGAGCTTTGGACCTGTTGTAGCTCAAGAGCAGCGATTCCCATTACTGCTGCCCATCCTTCTGTTGTCATTAGACCAGTTGGGCCAGCCTTACTACAGCGTAGAAATGACCATTTAATGAAGTGTTCTCTTTCTATCCAATAGGAAAGAATGCTTTCTACTTAGTAACAAGTCTTTTGTGCCTTTGGCCTTCACAGAGCGCTTTCTGTTTTCACAAAATTACTTTTTTTTTTCAGTACTTTCTCTTATGCATATTGGATTTCTCAGGTTGCTCAGGAAGAAAGCACGGTACATGTGTATTTGTGAGGAAGGATTACTTAATCCTTGTGATATATTGCAGCTGTAAATACAAAACTAGTGTCTTCTCGCGGTAAATTATAGTTACAGAAGAGAGGAGAATTAAAAAAATCATCTCCGAACAAACGGTAAAGTGCAGGTTGTGTTCTGTAAAGGCCAAAGCCAATAAGTAAAGCTTGCTTTCTAAGTAAGAGGTTTTGCTTCCAGTCCAATAAGTAAACATGAGAAATATTTTTCTCAAAATATAAACAGGCTCAAGGCAGAAGTTTGCTGCTCTCCATATGTGCAAATTCTGCTGAAAATGCTGTTCTTTGTCTGTTTTTACATCAAGTTGTAAATCAACAACGTGCTGCTAAGCCCCAGCAATCAGTGGGACATTGCATATGAGCTGGGAAGTGCAAAATTCTGGGGACTTGTGGAAGAATGAAAAGTAGAGGATGTTTGTCAGTGAGATCTGATCACTCCTTTCTGTTCTGAGCTCCGTGGGAGTGGTTGGTGAGCTGGTCCGTGTGCCTGGCTCTTGGCTATTGCCTCTTGGGAAAAGTGTCTGAATTTTAACAGCATTTCCCTCTGCCCAAGCTCTAACCTGGATTTTGTTTCTCTGCCTGTTTTTCCTGGTTTCTATTTGCAGAATTCCTTCCCTGTTCATTGTTGTCCACTCTGTCAGATTATAATGGCCACCAAACCTACCCGTCGGATGGCTGCTTCTTAAGCAAGCAAGCTCAGAGAAGGAGCAGCTATGGATTTAAAATTTGAGGTTGCTGAAATCTGGGGGAGCTGGGAGGAAAAGAGAGAGCAATCCATCCTTGGTCATGTATGCATTTGGCTTTGCAAGTGGCTTTAGCCTCGTTATGTAAGCAGAATTGATGTCAAGGTCAGGGGTGAGAATTTCAGACCTGACACCAGAGCGTTGTGGAGGGAGCCAAAAGCACCGTCAGTGACCTGCTCCCGATAACAGCTGCTGGGCACCAACCCCGACAGCTGCTAGTCCAAAATACAGAGTGCCTGCTGCTCCCTGCTTGGCTCTCAGGGACAGCCAGGTCCCTTACATTAAGGTGCATAAGTGCAGATTTAAGAGGCAGCCTTCAGAGCCCCAGTCACCTGCCCTGACCGCTTGCACCACTGCTGCATTACTGAGATGTACAAAGACAGGCTTATTGTATGGATAAAGGGAAATCTCCTGGGTTTACCTAAAGGAAAAATGCGTTGGTGTATCACGTAGTGATTACATCACTGTGTTTGGGGAAGAAAACATCATTTCAAAACACCGGAACAGGACTTCATTTGCTTAAAGAAGAGCTCATACAATAGGAAGAAAATATAAACCAGGATGGGTTGACGCAGAAAGCTGTCAGCTTCACTGCGGGTCACTGTGACTGATGAGAGGGTTATGGGATTGGATTATTTGCTCTATCCGCTTTAGGAGAGTTATGCTGTTCTTTATTTGTGAGATGGAAACATTTTAAATAGATCAGTCCAACGTTTCGGTTGTCCTTAAAGCTTTGCCAATTAGGAAATTCCGTATGTGACCACCACTGGCTTCAGCATTGTCTTGGGGTAAAAATCATGGGATTACAAAAATGCATCCCTTTCTCTTCCTCTTTTTTTTTGGTAATCTTTCAAAATTTGTCCCATAGTTATGCACCGGAAATTCTTCATGTTTTATGGATTGCACGTTTCTTCCTGTATTTCACTCTGAAATGGGAAATCAGCTCAACATCTCCACACCTACAGTAGCACAGTGTTTGTGCAGAAAGGCACAATGCAGATACTTTAAAACAGGGCTGATTTTATTATTTAAAAAAAAGTATTAGTTAATAATGTCAAATTTCAGTTGTCATTAATGAGAATTGTTATTAGAAAAAGCTTAATTTTGTATATTGACTTATGGACGTATTTCGAAACTCAGGATTTGAATTTTTGGGACATGTTTCGTATTTGTTGGAGCAGTTACACAGTTGTTACTACTGTGACGAATTTATCCTTTTAAAAAATTCTGTCGAGAAACCTATTTTTTGTTTATCATCATTTTAAAAAAGCTCAGATATTTCAGGTGGGGTGGAAGAGAAGGGTGGTTGCATGCTAAGAAAATATCTATTTGAAGCAAAAGCAGAACAGCCAGTGTTTTTAAATGCAGATATTTAAGGGCATGAACCTCAATCCATGTTTAACCTCAATGCCTGGCCTGATTTGTCAGATAGATTGAGCATTTCACCATGGCACTCTTAAAGCAAGGACAGAGTTTTCAGCTCATGTTTAAGTACATATTTGGTCTCTGAACTCTTAAGTAAACATCTGTATGCCTGCTAGAATTGACATGTCCTTCAGAGCTTTGGTTGGAGTTTATTGCTGTGATTAGCAAAGACATGATGAATGGCAGAAGCCCAGGGGAGGGATTATATATATTTTTCTCCAAGCTCAACAGATGTTTGGCAGTGTGAATAATCCCTATAATTTGTCAGAAGTCACTTATGTCAGAGCTGTAACTCTAGCAGTGACGGGAGACAGGCGGTTAGAGAGGTTGACGGCCAGCATTTTATGAAGAAAGGAAGAAACTTGAATTTGTTGTGAGGTCAATTAAAGATCTAATAGAAAGTATTACCCTGTAGGGACTTTGAATGGGCTCTTACTCTTTTCCATCAGAAAAAAACAACCAGGTGCCTGCAGAGGAGGCCTGGGAGGAACACAGGAGGTTCCACTGAAATTGGAGAAGAAACTTCTTCTCAGTGAGGGTGACAGAGCCCTGGCCCAGGCTGCCCAGAGAGGTTGTGGAGTCTCCTTCTCTGCAGACATTCAAAACCCGCCTGGACGCCTTCCTGTGTAACCTCATCTGGGTGTTCCTGCTCCGGCAGGGGGATTGGACTGGATGAGCTTTGGAGGTCCCTTCCAATCCCTCACGTTGTGTGATTCTGTGAATCAAAGCGTGTGAAGCTGGGAGAGCATCCACTCTCTGCTGTGGGGTAGGGCTGGACCAAGAGTGCCTCCTGAGCCTCTGGATATGCAAAAAATTGCTCGCAGAGAAGAGTTAGCAAAGTAGGTTTGGCTCACAAATTATAATATTTATTTCTGGTGTGAGGTTTGTTTGTTTTGTTTGTTGGTTTTTTTCCTTAGCTTGGTTGAATTTTTTTTCCAAAGTGCATCTATAGCTGTAGAAGTAAATCAGTAGGAACTCCTGCTTTGGCTTTCTGTGTATCTGCACTTTCATACTGTTACCTGCAAAAGGCAGGCATGAGCTAGCCAACGGGCTCCCTGTAAATGCAGGGTCGACCTAAACAGTTTCTCTCTCAAATCTGAGAGAATTAAAGAATTGAGAAAACAAGTTGTTGATGACAACTTTCAAATTCACAAGTTCTTCATTCCTGGCTTTCTCTGAGCATTAACGTGCACCCTCTGAGATGCGTGAAGGTCTCTTTTGCTGCTTACCCATCATTTGAAACGTTATATTTTAGCTTCCAGTTCTGACACTCGAACACTGAATTAATACCTTCGCTGCAGCTGGACCTGCTCACCCCCACTGGACACCTCATGCTTTGGGCAAGCTAGGGCAGTAGCTCTTGACGGGCAGTGTTTATTAAACTTCTTGGCAGTTTTATTAGATTTACATATGTCTTGAGGTGATGATTCAAAAGTAAGCCAGAGCAGACCAAGTGAGACAGTGCTGTGGTGAGGAGAGGGCCATGGGTGAAGGAGGTGCCTTCAGCCTGTGCTCTGGAGAATTTCTTGTGTCTTCCAGCCTGCTGCCTTGGAATGGCCAGGGCCACGCAGATGGCCTTGCTCCTGGCAGCTGGAGGCTTGCTGTTCTTCTCTTCCTTTTCTTACCCTTCTGGTAAAGTGTCCTTAGACTCCACTGAGCACATCTTCATGTTTTAGAAGAGCTGACAGAGTCACTTGTTCACATCGTCTCCTTATGGGCACCACCTTAAGGCACCAACAAGGGGAAGCTGTTTCTTCTCCACTTTACCTAGTCAGTGTGTGGGGGTAAGCCCTCCTGCTGGCTCTGCAGAAAGCGAGTCAGAGTTGCCTCTTTAGATGTCCTTCAGCGACTCTCTCAGAAGCTGGAGGGATGAGCTGTGTGACGTAGGCGGCTGGGTTAGGCTGATGTGAATCTCCCATGCTCCTGACTGCTGCATCAACAAGCCGATATTCATGCTGTATTAATAGCTTTCAGCCACTCTCTTAATATGGGAAGAGACACTACCTAAACGTGGGGTGAGTCTACAGCTCAGAGTGCTCTCCTCCTTACAGTCCACTAATGTTTCTTACACTTGCAGCAATAAGAATAAAAAGCTATTTTTCCTCTGTCCTTACACTTACACAATAGCTACATCTGCAGTATTGGATGCAAAATCGTTTTCCCTTTACAGTGCCAAAAGGAAAACTTGTATTGGAGATTGATCTCTGTATTTATCTGAAACGAGAAGGTCCGCACGCAGAGGTGGTATGTCTTGTATTTGTCGAAGAGCAGCAAAGACACTGTCAGGAGGACACTGGCAATCTTGAGTTGGATCAGTAATCCAAAACAGAAGAAAAAGAAGGATTCTGTTGCGCTGTAAGGCTGTTGCCAGCTGGATATGTTACAGCAGAATGGTTTTTTGTTGGTGGTGGTTTTTTTTTTTACTTGACCATTTACCAAAAACTGCAGTAACTGTCTATAAGTAATTGCTTAAACAATGGACATCCAAGTCCTGTTTCAACCAGCTGCAACTTCACAATGTGTACTGCAGCGTCGCCTGGCCCCTCGCTTGCAATACCAGAAATGGTAAAGGGAAAATATGCTCAACAGTGTGAGTTTCTCACGGATAAAATAGGAAATGAGTGGTAAGTGAACACAGTGTTCCTTGTGTTGTTGGAAGTTGCTGCAGTATTTAGGTACCTTCTGCCGGTGTCAGAGCAGCCCTGGCTCACTGCTGCTGCGGCTGATGTGGTGAGATGAGGCAGGTCCTGACCCCTCTGTTTGCAGAGGGATCATGGGAAGTAAGAACAGGAGTTGCGGAAGGTGTCCTGATGCTGAGTTTTCTCCTCCCTCTGGATTTGTTCATGCAGCAGAGTAGCATTCGGTTAAACCCGCGCCACTGCGGGATCCTGTCCCCAGCTGTGAATGAGCTGCGGCAGCCATCCGCAGTGTGCTGCTTTTAGGAAAGGAGAGGAATTCTGCAGGCGTTAGAAGCAACGAAATCTCATCTTTCTAGGATATTTTTCCTAGCTTTTTGCTGTGGCTGCAGCACTTAAAAGGCTTTGTGTCTCCAGTGTTAAAGGATAACGTGTGAATGCGGGCAAGAGCACTCGCTCTCCCTTTGGGAGAATTGGACTCGGATACAAAACCAGCGAGTATCATAAATCGGAGAAAAAACATGCTCTATCAGATTACCATGGTGTCAGTTATTTGGATTTGTATGATAAATGACTGCAACAGCATTAACTGTCCCAATGGAACAGCTGAAATGTGAATCAGTTTGTAAGAGCCTCGTTTACTGATGTGTTCCAACAAGTTCGCTAACAAAAATCAAATTCTAATTCATTTAACTGTTTACCAGTCCATAAACATTAAGTTCGTCTACATGATGGCAACTCTGCATTAATTCATATGTTGTAAATGTTGCAGGAGAGTCTTGGCTGATGCATGAATATTCATACTAAACAGAAAAGTATCATAAAATAATCAAGTCCTAAAATGACTGCTACTGTATTTTAAATAAATAGGCACTTTCTAAAATTATTTATTAAGTCACCTCAGTAAGATCTGAATAAACGCATTCTACTGGTTTGTTTACCATAGGTTGTGGGTTACTGACAACTTGATTCAGTGGCCTGAAACCCTTTTTGGATGGACTGCAGACCTTAACCAGTCTTGAGAGGATGCAGGTATGGACGATGGGAACAAAAATTTACATTCACTGGGAGAAGCGGTCTCCTGAAAAGCAAGGGGTGCTCCGAGGTGACCCCAAAGAAGTCCCCAAAGTCCACAGGAACTGTATTTAGACCTCAGGTGATCAATGGCTGGCATCTTTCCTCATCTGATACAGCCTAACTTCTCCCAGCTCTCTCTGAGGGTTTACTTCATCCTGTTTGGCTTAAGGCTTAGCAAGGTTATTTTTAGCGAGGCTCTATTTTGAAATGTGCCTCTCGCCTGCAACCAGCTGCGATGTGAGACAAAATACAGCTGGGCAGCAGCCAGCGTGCGGGAGAACCGAGGTGAGCTGCTGTCACACGCTGCCTTCGGGGGTGTCTTATCGAGGAAAAAGTGAGATCTCCCCATGACCAGTTTTGCCTGTCATTAAGGGTTCAGAGGACAGCACCGCTGAACTTGATAGTCAGCAGCATTGATACGCTTGGAGTTAACTTAAAATTGTCTGTAAAGGCGTTTCATCGTTGTGTGCTTTCAGAGAGCTGGGATCCAAGGCTTTATCTCATAATTTCTTTCAAAACAGTCTCGGTTTGCTCTAAACATTTCAAAGGCCTTCCTTAAGGGGTCTCTGAGGAAAGGAATAGCTAGGACCTTCACTGCTTTAAGCTTAGACAGCATCCCTGCTCTAAGGAGAAATGGAAATGTGGGGTTATCTTTGGGTACCGCTGGAGGCAGCGGTTTTAACAGGATTCCAGCAGCTAAAAAGGACAGGACTCAGCACTGCAGTTGTTTTATTTGATGCTTTGTTTCAAAATGACGAGACTTCGCTGTAACATGCTTTCATCTCAAATTAAGATCAAATATTTAATTCCATTCAAAGCAGCGCTCCTTAAGATATTACATAAATGGAATCATTTAAGAATATTTTAATTATTATGTCACATTATGAGTGACTGTTACACTACCGAAATGGCAAGAATATGCAAATAGAAACTAATTTAATTTCAAGATGCCATTTGAATTTATTACTTTAATGTTTTCAAAACAAAGATACTGCTGTTGTGGAAGTTATCATCATCTCTGAAACAATTACCAGAAAGGAAGATAAAATAGCAGTTTTCCCTGAGGCTGAGGAAGACCAAGAAGTGAGGCTGCCAGCGGCGGGACTGAGGTCAGG
>NW_010183445.1:80020-98550 GCF_000695765.1 Mesitornis unicolor
TGCCGTTCCAGCTCACAGAGCCGCATTCTGACGGCTGGCTTAGGTAACACAGCTGGAAATTTGGGAATGTCTTGGAGGGGCTTTGACCATGTGGAGCTTTGTGCGCAGCAGGTACTTTGCTGGGAGCAGCCGAGAGGGCTCATTAAAGCCCAGCTTGGCTCTCTGCAGGAATCGCCATTCCCGCAACGTTTTCATCCCTCCCTCTGCCATCAAACGCAGTGAGAAAAGCTACGTGGTATTTGCTAACTGCGATTTCTTGTGTTCTCCTTCTTTCTCTTCTATTATCTGTGTCTGTTAGAGTGGAAAGGGTTCTGGGTCATCAAGTACAGCTTCTTGTTTTGGCAGGCACATCTGTAGAGCTATTTTTCAGGCTTATTGTGCTTTCTCTATTTGTAGTTGCCCTCATCTTGCATGTCTGTCCAAATTGAAAGTACCAATGAATAATTGAAATGTTTCACTTCAGCTTAAAAAAAGAATAAATACAAGAGGTGGCATTAATTCAGGGTTTTTCACTTGAAATAGCTGGAAGCGATTTTGTGTTTTGTTTTTATTTTTATTCTTTTCCCTGTAAAGTGCTAGTCGCCTGATTATGGCCAACTCTTCTGTCTTGTCTTGGGTAGACCCTATTTCTGTCTCATTTTTTGTTCCTATACTCAGAGTGCTTTGATACCTTCCTTCCACAAGCAGCAGAGTAGAAATTGCTCTGTGCTCGGCTACTGATTATTAAAATGTTGCTTGAACTCCGTAGGCATCGAATGCTAACGGCAAAACCTGTGATGTCTGCATGCTGCAATGTAACAGATATATTCTGTGTTGATTTATAGCATGGTCCACCTTAAATAATTTAAATCTGATAATTAAAATAATTGATTTGAATCAGTGAGAAACATTTCACTGTACTGGCACTCAGACTAACTCTTTGTGCTCTTTCAGGGAATTCACAATTAAGGTTACAACTCAGTCAAACAGCCATTGGCCACATGCCTTAAAATGCAGCCTGTCATGTAGTTTGACATGGGATAGCACTGGAAGCTAGTGGCTGGCTCTCCAGTTGAGTTCACTGCATCTCTTGCCCTGTTAAAGATACCGGATCATGGAGCCAGCCTGACTTTTTCTCTCCTCTCCATGCTCACCACTGTCTAACCACAGTGCTGTGCAGCCTCTGGAGGGTTTGCTGTCCGCAGGGTTTGTTATTCTGGTTTTATACCACTGGCTGCCTGAAAGTGGTCTAAGAAGACAACAGGTCTAACAGAGAGGGTGGAAATTTTAGGGTGACATAGATTTTTCAGAAGTTCTTGTGTACTCTGCGTTTAAGGCTATTCTGAAGTTGCACAACTTTTGCCTACAGTGAGAATCGCAGCCTCCTGCAACTGCAGTGATTTGCACAACTGATCTGACTAATCTCCATAATCCAGTCTAGTGCAATATTTATCGAAAATGATTTCCCCACTAAGGTGGGGCTACTGATTGTATCAGTGAGGCCCTTTTTTCTGAATTGGTGCTCTCTTTGCTCTCTTTTTTTTTTGAGGGCTGGAAGGGGGAAAGCGTGTCCTTTAAGAAGGTAATTCACCCAGGAAGAATCTTTGCAGTTGAGATGAGGATATGAACAGATGGCATCATGACTATTTTGAAGATGTTAAATACCTGTAGGGTTTTCTCAGTTTGTGAATTAGGAATAAGGGAACCTGGCGATGGCTTCGAGATCCATTGCTGCTGGTGATGGATTCCATTTATCAGTGAAAACCAGCAGTTGCATATACTGGCATATAGCAATCATCTTTAGCTATGCAATTTGTTCTCAAGTTGTATTATCTTGATTCTTATATTTCATTCCCTAATGCATTCCTCATGATTTTAGCTGTGCTGTAATTAGAATTGCAAGGATTAGACATTAATATTAATAACAGAGATCAGCTTAAAATTCCATTCTGAAATAGGATGAAGTGTTCATTATAATTCTAGCAGTCTGACATATATCAGCTGTGGAAGAGTGACTCTGTGTTCAAACTGCTCCCTCCTGTCAAAAATATTTTGTGTACTTGCAGAAAACTTGTAAAGCTGTTGATTGCAAAGATCATCTTGTTTGTGTAACAGGGTTGGGAGCAAGATTCCAAAATGGAATTGGTTATTTTCTAGGGATTGACATATATATGTGCATAAAAAGAAAATATGGCTGGTTTTATGCTCACTGCCGAAACCAAATGTGAGTCCAAATGACAAAGACACGGCACTGAGAACGGCAAAATGCTGACAGGTAAAGCCATTTCTGCATCTCCACTGAACTGTGAATCTGGCGATTTTTTCCGCTGCTGTCTATGTCAGGTTGCCCTCAGAGTGAGCAGGCTCACCAGCTACACAGGGACGTTTTCCTTATCATGTAACACATTATTTATACCTTTAGTTATGGACTTGCAACCTGCCTAAAATTAATACTGACACACCAGCTGCATAGCGACATTTCTTGTCCAGTCTGTTTATTATTCTTTCACACCAATATTTTTACTTACCAAAACAGCCTTTTGAAAGAAAACAATTCTGAGCCTGAGGTTTGATACCAGGGTAAGAAGGGCTTATTCTAAAGTTAGGATTTAGAGCTTCTTGGAGGCTCTGAAAACGATGGACCCAGACATGAAAATCATTGGGATTATCCCAGGCATCTGAGCCCTTCTCTGGACTGCAGAACTGCACCCCAGTACAGGCAGAAGAAATGGCGTGTTCATATTCTCTTGGAGATTCTCATACACAGGTTAGTATTCAAAGATAGGTTACAAAAGAGCAGACATCCTCTTCTGAATTAAATCAATGGCAAAATTCAAATAAAGAGAGATAGGGTTCCACGCAAGGAATATAAAAGCTCTGTTAAATTAGACAGAGGTGCCGCTTCCAGTAGCCTGGGCACACACAGACAGCAGTGCTGGGGTCAGATTTGTAATAGATGTCCTCTTCTCCAAAATTTCCCCATCTGGAGTGAAGCACCACTTACTGTCCATGCTAGAGCAAAACCTGTATTTATTTCAAGTACGAATAATGATAGCTCTCATAGTTATTCTCAGCTTAATCGAAACACTCTGCCAAATTCGTAACAGGAGATCTGGCGGTAGTTTTTATCTCCACAGCTACATTTCAGCCTGATGCCAAAGGTGAGGTTCTACTGAGAGACCGTATCAGTTAAGGCTATCTATTAAAATGTTTAACACGCTGCTCATAAATTTTAGCATCTGTGGCAATCTTCAAAACACCATATTTTATTCCCCTAGTAAAAGAAAACTTGAAAGGCAATCGACAAACAAATCACTCTACCTGAGAGGCTCAGCTCCGCTTTTTCCGAGCGCTGACAAATGTCCTTGGTGGCTTCCAGGAGAGGAGCTGGATTACGATTGACCAGAGATAGACCTGCTCTCAGATTTGCATCTCTGTGTAAGGATGACCCTTGCAGAAATAGCTTTGGACAGGTAATAGGATTATCATAAGGGAATTAGAAAATTCTGTTCATTAGTTTGAGCCAATGAAGTTGCAGACTGCATAGAGGTTTAAAGGATTTAGTGCATAGATATAATTGGGAAGGGAGAAAAACAACTGAGCCTAAAGAAGAGATGCAGATGGCAGCCTGGTGCTGCGGAGCAAGGAGTGTTAAATGTGCTGAAGGTATGCAGATGGATTATACGCACGGTATAAGAACCCACTACTGTAAGCAGAAAAGCCACCGTACAACCCTGATGACCTTTTAAATATTTCTGAACTGTGATAGGACTCCTTTTTATAAAAAGGATAAAACTGTTCATGGAAATGATGCTAGTAGTTAAATCAATCACCCAGTCATACCTAGCTACTCAGTTTAAAAAATGAAGTACTTACAGAGTGCAAATGGAAGAAAGGGGGAGAAGGAATTTTATTACATGGAAAAGTATAAATTATGTTGTATGTGGTGTTAAGAAACAGTGAAATTCAGAGCAGTGTTAAGTGGGAGACATGTATTTAAACATCTGCCGCTGTGGCTTTTATGTAGTTGGATGCTTTGCAACCAAGGAGGTCCCAGCTTTCACCCCCAGTGCTGCTCAGATGAGCTTCTGAGGGCGGCTCTGTGGAAATGCTGACAAGTAATGAGTGCCCACAGAGGTGGGGAGGGAGCCTGTGCCCCTGCGTCTCCTGGTGAGGCCATGTGGAATTATCCCAAAGGCAGCGTGGTGCCTTCACGGAGAGTCCTCCTCCCGTTCAGCTCGTTGTGCAGCCAAGGAGAACTGGGAAATGCCACTGACACCCCACGGGAGAGTGGGAACGGCTGTGCTCGGAGCTGTCTGCTCTGGCATGGCACGTGTCTTCTGGAGTTCTGCCTCTCCACTCAGACCCTGAATTAGCTGGTGGGTTTGTCCCACTGAGGGTTTCATCCTGTCTGTTGGGATAAAGCTAATCCAAGAAATTCATGTGAACTGCGTTCCTTTTATGGTCTGCACAGTTTCAGTCCATCGTTAGCTTTCAGTTCATTTAAAGTGCTCCTGCAGCAGTAATGGAGACAGTTTATTGTTGCACCAAAATCATCGAACCTGACCCAGTTAAAAACCATATAGAGAGGGAGATCATGCTATATAGGTGCAATGTGAGGGTCACTGCCCCGTGCCTATAGTGAACAAGACTTGCAGGGCACCAAGAGCTTTTGGAAACCTGGCTCTGAAGGGGTTGCTGGAATGGCCATCTGGTAGCTTAGGTTAACCGAGGTTTTGTGTGATTTGTGGCTAATATTAGCCATAAAGTAGTGACCAGCTTTCAGCCAACTGCCAGTCCTGCTTTTATCCACCCAGCAGTAACCCTTGATAAAACTGAAAGCTTGTCACAGGTCTGAGTCCTCATTAAGACCAGCCTTTGTTAACCCCATCCTGAGCCCAGAAAGTCTGGCACAAGGAAGGGAACATTTCAAAAGTTGGAGGTCATCAAGTCCCTGGAACATGGGACGCATCCGTGAGTGCAGAGGGAGCTGGCCCATATCTTTGCAAGGCCACTGTTGCTTATCTCAGCACTGGAGAGGCGCTTCTGGAGTGCTGTGTCCAGGCATGGGTTCCCCAATGCAGGAGAGATGTGGGCTCACTGAATCAAATCCAGTGAAGGGCCACAAAGATGATGGAAGGGTTGGAGCATCTGTTGTACAAAGAGAGCCCAAAAGAGCTGGGAGTGCTCAGTGTGGAGAGGAGAAGGCTCAGGGGAATCTTATCGATGCTTGTGCATATCTGATGGGTGGGTATAAAGAAGAGAGAGACAGAGAGACTCTGGGCAGTGGTGCCCAGTGGCAGAACGAGAAGCAATGGACACAAACTGAAACACAGGAAATTCCTATTGATGTTAAAAATGGCTTTTTTTACCGTGAAGGTGGTTGGACACTGGCAAACAACAGATTATGGGGCCTCAAAGGTACTCAAAGCCCAACTGGCCAGGCCTGGGCACCTTGCTCTAGCTGACCCTGATTGCGTTGGACTTGGGTGGTCTCCAGAGCTGCCTCCAGCCTCGCCTACTCTTTGATTAATGATTTAAGTTGTTAATGCTGTAACAGTTGTTCAAGGATCAGTTGCGAATTATTAGAAAATGGTGTCGCTGTTTCCTTCGAAATAAAGGCAACAGAAATTAGTTTTACTCTGTATCAGTAAACTCAGTTTCTTATTACAGGCTGATTCATCCTCAGAAATAACATTGTAAATGTGCTGGGGACCTGCCAGAACTCTTCACTGCGGTTGCTGCCACAGAAGACAAGGCAGTGCATTTCTGTAGGTTTTTCTGTGGCTCAGAATTTAAGCTGCAGACGGCTGAAACGCGGCTGTGTATCTGGTGTAGCTGCCCGTGCAGGAGTGTTGCCCAGGCGGAAATGCCCTAGGCTTGATGGGACATTATCATGGTAACGGCAGCACCCGGGTAAGGGTCACAGCTCTCCAAGCATTGCGCCCCAGTTTTTTAAAAAACTGCAATTTTGAGAAGCCAAAATGTTATTTCCTTTTAAAATGAGACATTCCACTTCAGAGATGCTTTCCCCCCAACTTCCAGCACTCCTGTAGAAGTTTATGTACATTTGTTCTTTGTTTGCCTGCTTGGCTATGTCTCTATTTGCCAAGCCTGCCCTGAGCTATTTCCTACCTGACATGCACAAGCTGTCAGAGATCGCAGGTGCTTCATTTCTTTCACTTACTGTTGCAATATTTAAATGTCTTTTATGAGAGCTGTTAATTTTTAATAGAAGGTCCCATTAAATTGGGAAGCTCACTTAGCTCTGTTCCAAAGGGCAAACCAAGAAATTCATGCTCTATTAAAACATGGAATGTCACTGTTTGCAGGCAGCATCATGCAGGCAGAATTAGATTAGCAGTGGAGGAGCTGATGAAGCTTTTCCAGGGCCCAACAGGAGGAGGACGTTACATACAGGAAAGAGGGCAAGCAGGGGATTTCTAAATATAAAATTCTCAGCTTCCAGTTGTTTTAAGATAGAAGGTCGCATTAGAGTTGAGAGTGCTTTATAATTGAGTATGATACTGAATATAATTGTTTCTAAATGTTTAACCTTTACTTTTATCTGTTTGTAAATCTTCTTAAATTTTCAGTTTTCTCTTTTTTCTGTTAGGTTTTTTCAATTAGTTTTTTAAAAAGTATTTTCCCTTCTCACTTTTGATGAGCTATTACTTCTACAGTTCTGATTAAAACGTACCTTTAATGTCTTTAATTTTAAATTACCTTTATTTCTGCTTGCAAGCCCTAGCGTATGTGCCATGATTTCAGAAAAAATCTATTTATGAAATCAGTTACTGGTGTTATCTTTAAATTTTAAGTTTTCTCTTTTTTCTGTTAGGTTTTTTCAGTTTTTTAAAAGTATTTTCCCTTCTCACTTTTGATGAGCTATTACTTCTACAGTTCTGATTAAAACGTACCTTTAATGTCTTTAATTTAAAATTACCTTTATTTCTGCTTGCAAGCCCTAGCGTATGTGCCATGATTTCAGAAAAAATCTATTTATGAAATCAGTTACTGGTGTTATCTCATGATGGTTTGATATCTAATGATGAAGGATTTGTACTTGCAAGAATATTTATAAAATTATAGTTGTTCGTCATGGGCTTAAAGAGCCCTTTGTTGCAAAAAGGTGGATTAAATCTTGACATGCAAACTGATCCTAAACCAATTAGGAAAACTCCGTTTGTTTGCATCCTTGTCATTAACTTAAGGAAGATTAAAATAACAAGCATGAAGAGGAGCAATGTGTTTCCCGTGTTCCGTTCCTCATGGAGTTGCAGTGTCTAGCCCTGGTGCAGCCTTGAGGCATAGAAAACCTTAACGTTTTGGCCTACTGAATTATTTTTTTCACTGAAGAGTTCAGAACAGCCTCCTGCAGCCAGGCCATAGCTCTGAAAGTGGTGAAAAATAGCCCAGACCTCTCTGTCCTCACACTTCTGGGATGAGACTTGTCGCAGCTTCCTGCTGCCATGCACGGCTGTTTCATGTCGTTGTGTCGTAGTTTGTGCCTTGTTTTTTCCCCCGCTGTGGCCCAGGTCTCCATCATGCAGTGAGAAGTGGTTCTGCAGTGCCCTGTCTTTGAAGAGGGACGAGGAGAACCCACATTCCCAACTGCTTGTCCTCCAGCACCGTGACGTCTGCTCCTTCATCCTGGTTTCCCATCCTTACATCCTTCGTGTGACCCCAGGGCCAGGGCTGCACCGCTGTCACAGCCTTGGCCAGGAGGATCTTCAGTGTTGGCATGCAGTTGAGATGGCTGTGTGTTCTCGTCCTTGAGGATCAGGACCACCTGCAGTGGTCGAGGTTGTGATCTGGAGCAGTTCAAGCACTGGGGGGGTGTTTTTGTGAATCATTCCCTTGGTTTTAGTAGTGCTTTGCATGTTGAATTAAGTCTGCTTACAGGCAAAATCTGTTCCACTGCAGGATGACACAAAACTGATGAAAGCCATTCTGGTGAGGGGTGTAACTGCTTCTGAAGTTCATCGTCGCATCCAGGGAAAGGATCCTTAACCTACTTCAGTGTAATGATGTTGTCTTAAAGAGGTGCACAAAGCTTGTTTTTGAAATCTTTTTTGCAAACACATTGGACTTTCTTTAGTAAATGTGGTTTGCACCATTGGCTGTTGCCCATAGATGTCAGTGTCTGCCTTCGAAAAGGAGCGCCGTATGCCTGAAGCACTGTAATATCTGTCACATAACACACAGCCAGCTTTCATATCTGCTTCTGCTCATTTCCCTGGGTTAATAACATTTCACTCATCTCTTTTGAGGTTCTGAAGATGTGACTGAGAAGGAAAATGTCAGTATGTATTTTGGGACGTCATTAGGTTTTGCTGTCTTTAACGTATTTTAAAAGATAAAACACTGCATTTCAAAAAAACCCAACAACATGACATTTAGTAAAACATTTCCATATTTAAAAGAGGAATACAGAGGACCATACAGAGTGAGGACCATATCTGCAATTATCATCGTACCTCCCTCTTTATCCTGAGACGGAACATTACTTATCGATGGCAGCAACAGTTGTAGCTGTCTGAGAGCCATCACATTAACTGCTTGACTGAGATTGTGGATGATTCTTCGGGAAATAAAGTCTTTAGAGTAGTTTTGAGTGAGCACTGGATGAGGGAAGTGTAAAAGCAGTCACTCAAAAAACCATGACTGCAGGTTGTACTTTGTAAAGATTGTCTTATCACATGTTCCTTAAATGAACTGTACCTAGTGCTAACTAAGCATCTTTGAAAAATATTGCTTTGAATTATTTTCCATGTGCTTTTACATGGAAAGTGAGGTAAGAATTGTGTGGAATGAACTGCACTTCGTTAACTGTGTTTGTAAATGACCTCTAGGTTGCATTGCAGTTTACTTAAATGTCTAAATACTCTTAAAGCAGAAATATGAAATTAATTTACCGGTTGGATAAAAATCACAGGTTATCATATCAACACATGGAAACTGTGTTTACTAAAATAAGCATTCCTCAGCTTCCTCGGGTGTGATAGTTGGAAATGGCTTGGGGCAGTATGCCTGGCTGCAAAATACTCTGAATTCTTGTGCTTCACACCTCTTGATAAAAGAAAAACTGCCATTAATAATTCTGTGTGTTCCTTTAATTAAGTTGGCCTAATCCCTCTTGAAAGAGGGGCCATTTTTCTACAAATGAAAACAATTTAATTTGATAGCACTTAGTATTCCGTTCATTATGAAGCTTATATGAACAACAGATTATTAATGAAATGTTTATTAATTTCATTATTAATGAAAGCGTGGCACAACTCGTGGGTTTGGAAGTGCGTCAGTAGAAGTGTTCAGCTGAAAGTACTTATACAAATTTTCTGATATTCTTTTTCCCTCGTTAAAAAGTGTTTTCCCTACTTAAGTGTTTTGGCAGTGGGATGAGGGATTCTGATAATGTTGAAGTACTCTGTTTGCACCCATGTTGTGTGTCCTGACTTTTTATTTAAATGAAGTGCATAGGACAGTATGATGCCTGACTTTCTCTAGGCAATAGAAGATCACTTCTTTTCCCAGATTGTCCTGTTTCAGGCCTGCAGCCAGAAGGGAGCACTCTTACTTAAGACATGGCGATGCTCCCCTCGCCCTTTAGTTTCTGCTGGTTCGGTGTACGTAGGCAGCAAATGCTTTCACCAGAACAATGGGTAAAGGGTGAGGCTGGGAACTGCTCACGGATGCACTTGCAGTCTCTGTACTCGTTTGCTGCCGTGCAGTAAGACTCTTTTGTCTCTCCCATTAGTGGTGGTAGCCTTTGCTTGCTAGAATTGAATGGCAGTTCGGAGTAAGATGAAGCAATTCTGCTATTGTCTTCTTGTAGGGATTTGCCATACATGTTTTTCCAAAGCCATGATATATGTCCCTCATATTGCCACTCCTCAACATGATCATAGAGTCACTGGGGTTGGAAGGGACCTTAAAGATCATCGGGTTCCACCCTTCCTGCGCTGGGCAGGGACATCTTTCACTAGACCAGATTGCTCAAAGCCCTGCACAGCCTGACCTTGAACATTTCCAGGGATAGGATATCCACAGCTTACCTAGGCAACCCATTGCAGTGTCTGACCACATTCATAATAAATAATTTCTTCCTTATATCTAATCTAAATCTACTCTCTTTTAGTTTAAAACCATTACCCTTTGTCCTGTCATTACAGACCTGGTAAAAAAATCTCTCCATCTTTCTTCTAAGCCCTCTTTGATTATTAAAAGGCCATTATAAGGTCTCCCCGAAGCCTTCTTCTCCAGGCTGAACAACCTCAACTCTCTCAGCCTTTCTCCACAGCAGAGGTGTTCCGGCGCTCTGATCATTTTGTGGCCTCCCCTGGACTTGCTCTAACAAGTCCATGTCTCTCTGGCACTGAGGACCCCAGAGCTGGCTGCACAACTGCAGGTGAGGTTTCAGGAGAGCAGAGTAGAGGGGGAGAATCACCTCCTTCAGCTTGCTGGCCATACTTGTTTTGATGCAGCCCAGGATGTGATTGTCTTTCTGGGCTGCAAGTGCACATTGCCAGCTCACATCCAATTTGCCATCCTCCAGTACCCCCATGTCCTTCTCTGAAGGGCTGCTCTCAATCCATTTACCCCAAGTCTGTTTCTGTTATTGGGGATTGCCCTGACCCAGGTGCAGGACCTTGCACTTGGGATTGTTGAACTTGCTGAGGTTTGCATGGGCCCACTGCTCCAGCCTGTCAAGGTCCTTCTGGGTGGCATCCCTTCCCTCCAGTGAATGAACTGCACCATACAGTTTGATGTCATCTGCCAACTTGCTGAGGGTGCATTCGCTCCCTTTGTCTGTGTTGTTGATGAGGATATTAAACAGTACTGATCTCAGTGCGAGCCCTTGAGGGACACCACGTGTTACTGGTTTCCACATGGACATTGAGCCATTGATGACTCTTTGGATGTGGCCATCCAGCCGATTCCTTATCCATCAAATAGTCAAACCATTAAACCCATTTCTCTCCAGTTTAGAGACTAGAATGTTGTGTGAGCCCATGTCAAAGGCCTTACAGAAGTCAAGATAGATCACATTAATTCTTCTTCCTTATCCACTAATGCAGTCACTCCCATCGTAAAAGGCCACCAGATTAGTCAGGCACAATATATTCCTGATAAAGCCACACTCACTGTCTATGATCACCTCCTTGCCTTCCATATACCTTGATGTAGCTTCCAGGAGGAGCTGTTCCTCACCAGGCACAGGGGTGAGGCTTAGTGGTCAGTAGTTCCCAGAGTTCCCCTTTTTACCCTCCTTAAAAATGAGTGGGATGTTTTTCTTCTTCCAGTCACTGGGATCTTCACCTCACTTTCCAAATATGATGGAGATTGACTTAGCAACTACATCTGCCAGTTTCCTCAGGACTCTGGGATGCATCTCCTTGGGTTCCATGGACTTGTGTATGTTCAGGTTCCTCTTATGGTCTTGAACCTAATGGATATAGTATCATCAAGGATGTTACAAGCTTGGGAGTCCTACTGCATTTGCCATGGGCTAGGTGTAAAGGATGCATTACAGAAATCTGTTGTGAACATGTGTAACATGTTTAAAGTACTTTGACAGAGAAAAGGATCAGGTTCAAAACTGAATCGAGTAAACTGACTCGTCGGTCACCCCATTATTCAAAAGCTTTCAGCGTTCAAATGCAGACAGCTTGTGCGTGTTGTTTTCCTTTCCCAGGATTAGCTAGAGCTCCATGCATGGTTCAGTGAAGGTTTGAAAAGCGAGTAGGAAGTTTTCCCCTAACAGAGCCCAGGCAATTCAGGAAATCTCATGTAGCTATTGATTTACCACGTAGACAGTTATCAAGATGACAGCTGGCTGCAGGCAGTGAGTGAGTGTCTGAGTACAGGATCTCACACTTCCTGGCCAAAAAGTTTGCTGGTGTTTTCTAGTGCCAGGCTACGTGGCTCCCCTTGGATGGCATCTCTGAGAATCAGAGGACATGTGGGTATTATGCTAAAGAGCCACACTGTTGTATGGTAAGTCACCAGCTGAGCAGTGTCACTGAAAGCCCAGAAAAGGTCTTTTGGATCTCTCTCCTATTTGCCTGTTTTGAGGAAAACCCAAACAAACAGTTTCTAACAGTGAGAAAAATGCAGTGCTCGCTCATCTCCTTCAGCTCCTCCTCAGATTTCCCTTCGATGGCCAGCTGCTCTTCCAGTGTTTATTTGAAGTTGAATGTCAGGGGCAACAGTGAAACCCTAATTGCCTGTGATAATGTTGTGGGAGTTCTGCAGTTTATCAAGGGCATCTTTTTGGCAGGTCTGCAGAGAACAGGCCACAGGAATGTGCTGGCTCTCTGTGTGCAGGGGCCAGGTGGGAGGTCTGTGTACATGGCTATGGTTATAGCATGGAAAGAATAAACTACTATAAAACCAGAGGGAAGATAAAAAAAAGAGCCAGAAGTGACTGAGGCAGACACACAAAGGAGGTGGGCAGTTATTCATAGGTCTGGGTAGAATACTGGACGTCATGAAGTGATCCAAGCCTGTCCGATGAATTTTGAGCAAAATGGAGAAATAAGCTGACAAAACACACAGGTATTTAATCAGCATGTAATCACAGAAGGATATTTGGAAGGAGCCCTTTGTTGGTCATCAGGTCTACTCCTCTGCGTCATGGAAGAGTTTAATTACGCTCAGCCGCTCCTCCTCAGATGGTGGCCAAGTAGTCATTATGTCCAGCGAAGATGTTTCTTGGCAGCTCACTGCACTGTCCATGTCTTAGAGACAAAAGCACTGCAGCGTAATGTTGTTAAACTCTGGGGAATGAGAGTAAAAAAATGGCATAATTTGGGCTCCATGGTTACTGCTTCTCAGTAACTTCCACCCAAGTATTTTCAGTGGATAAGTAAAGCTTGTAATTTTGTTTCCTGAACAGGAATCCTGGAAAATGTCCTCTGGGAGTTGAAATTCTGTGCTTTTTCTGTCTTAGCTTTTTATTAAAGAATCTCTGGCTCAGATGGATATGTTGGTTTATGTCCTATATATATACAGGACAACATAAAGCATATAAATAGATATATATACACACACACACACATATTGCTACCTGCATATATTCATGTTCCATACACTTTTAGACATGGCAGACTGTGAGTTCTTGAGGTTTTTTTGGCTCCTTGGAGGAACCGAAAACTTACAGAATAAGTTAAATTAATTGAAAATTACTTTTCCAATCAATATTTGCTTTTTTGGTGCAGTGAGTTATTTGAACAGAGTGTGCCTTATTCATATGATCATTTCTAGATAAAATTTTGTAGACAATTTGAGCTTTTAGGTCGTTTGTGCACACTTTGTTTTGGGTATTTGACATTCAAATTCCTTTTGTTTGGTGCATTTGTTTGAGTAAGCAGATCAGATTCCTCTTGGACTGGGTGAGCCTTACTTCCCCATCGGGAAGACAGCGCAGGGCACGTTCAGCCAGCAGACTTCTGGCAACTGGGAGCACGGTAAGGCATCACCTGTGCCCAGCATCCTGATGCTGGTACAACTCTGTTTCTATGAAAAAACCAAAACAACCGCCCAGAAAAAAGACACACGCAGCTTTCCACCCGCGTAGGCTCCATGAGGCTCTGCTGTGAAGGAAACACAGAACAGCCACGTTCAAATTACTCGTTTTTCTTAGTACAAATAATCATACCCCTCTTCTGGATTTTTAAATCTGTTATGGCAAATACCAGGCATTTTTCTGTGTGTGTAGGTTCTCTGCTTCCAGAAATAGTGTAGATTGAGTGAATGTTAAATACTGGCCCTGAAACATACTTTCTAAATGTTTTTCTGTATTTTTTCATGGTAATACTGATCAGTTGTTCTATTACATTCAACAGAAACAAGTGATTGAAGTGGCTTTTTCCCCAGACTGTGGTCAAAACAGAAGCCTTAGACCATAAAGACCTTAAAAATGAAAGCTAAGTGATTTGCTTTATCAATTTATTTTTCATTGTCTCAACAGAGAAAAACCTAAAGCCAAAACATCTTAACAAAGGTAATAAAAATATAATCTTTCTTTTTAAAACACTCTACGCTTTCATGAATAGACAGGGATTTCCTCAAAATGCTTTTAAAAGTGATAGTGTCGCCTAAGCTTTCTTAGCAATGACAGCAACATTGGAAAATAAAGCTAAAAGTTATCCTCTAGTAGATTTCCTGTAGTAGATTTCCTCAAGTTTAATCTAAGAGAAAAAGAAGCAAGATCTAATTAATGTTTACTTTGGGAATTCAGAGTGCATGGTTGCTGGTAAAGAGCATAATCATTGATCAAGAGGCAACACTCAGGTTTTTATCAGTTCGAGCAATCTCGGCGTAGTCTCTGGCTTTGCTCAGGTATGGCTGGAGCGATGGACTGCTTTCCTTCATTTGAGTCATTGGTGTCGAATTCACAAACTTGAAAAGGTTTGGAGGGCTATATATAGTGCTCAATCTTTTCTGTTTTCTCTGGGTATTTATGTTACCTCATTTGACTTTTGAAAGAGTTCCTTTGTTGAACCTGCCCATCGTTGCCTGAGGAGCATGATTCTTGCCTAGCCTGGCATGGTGTTGATGGCGCTGAGCCCAGCGGTGCTATAAGCTGTCAGATTCCAAATTTCAAGGGAAAGAGATTGCTTTCTCTGTGTCCTGGGGCTCTCACTTCCTCTGTTATTTGAACTAATATATTTCTTATATCATACTTGTGTTGGCTCCCGTTCTTGCCTCATTTATGTGATGTTAACGTGTCTGTGCTGAAGACCTTTCCCTTTTCCATCAGGGTTTAGTTTGGATCTTTTCTATACCACCACTGCGGCCTGATCAAAATTATGTCTTATGATATTGCAGTTCTAAAAAAACTGATGTAAAATAGTATAAAACCATCTTACTTTTTTTCACTGACTGTGAAGGATGCTTCCAGAAGTTAGCTTTTCTGTGTGAGAATTAATGTTTGTGAACATCTCCCGCAAAGTTTTAGTTCCAGAAGAGCAGGGATGGTGGGACTGGCGCGTTCCTCTGCTCAGAAACCCTCCCCTGTGCCAGTGTGTGCAGCTGTGTGCAGCTGCAGAATACATCAAGACATTTTATGTAGCTGAAAGGTTACATTCTGGATCCAAGGAAACAAAAAGATTTGAAGCAAATTGCTGTGGTTACCCAGCTTATTTAAAAATCTACGGGGTCGCACACATCAAAAATGTTTTATGGATTTTTATAAGTGAACCTGTCAATACCTGACCGGGGTTCTTCTGACAAGACTTTCTGAAGAGGTTTTAGAAATGCATGTTGGAATCAGTCTTGGCACTGTTTCTTCCTTTATCAATTGCATTTCAATGCATCCACGGAAATGTTGAGAAATGTTGTTGTGGTCATTACCAGTTTATCAGTGATGATTGTTTGGCAAACCACCCCGAGTATTTCAATCTCAGTTTCTCTTCCACAAAAAACAGATGCTTACCATGCAGCAGGATGGACAGGGTCATGAGGGCTTTACTTTTCATGTGTACTTAGCACAATAATTTCCTGATTCATCAAGAGGTCCTCTAGCAAAGTAAAATACTTATAGAGCTGAGAGAAAAATCCAGGGTGTAAACTGCAAAAACTCTTTTTGTGTATATTGTATTTTGTATTTGTGTATATTGTGTATTTTTGTGCCTTTGGTCTTGCCAGGTTGGATCAGACCTCCGTATCTTTTGTCCAAAGAGATTAAAATACAAGTAGACAAGGTAGAAGAATATGCAGGGTCAAGACTCGTGTTTGGCTTGGAGCAGGATCCCCAAGGTGATGGCATTGTCTGTTTTGGCAGCCTTGTGTCGGACACTGACTTGCTCAGGAAAAGCTGGGCAGCCGCCTGTCTCGAGGTTTGGCTGTTAAGAGGAGCTGCCTCTCTAAATGTTTGTGCTGTGCATGACCTGTGTAGCTGCGTGTATTGTTTGTAAGTAAGGGACCTGAAGCCTACGATATAAGCAGTAGGAATTTGCCTAAAAAATGGCAGTCTGGGCAGGACATACCAGGGAATAGAAGATGTGTGTGTAATGTTGGTGCTGAGTGCCCTAACTCCCTGGGCCTCCTTTGAGAAATCCCAGTCTGTGTAATTAAACGGCCGAATTAAAAGTTCATCGTCATCGGCTGCTAGATGAGAGAGGTACATGCTTAATGCTTCGTGTCACTGATCTCTCATAATAAACAGTGGTTCATGAGGTACAGGAGTATCCAAAGTAAAATAAATGCATTCAGAGAAATCTCACCAGGATATGCGGTTGTGTTTTCGTGTGTGAAGGAGAAGCTGAATGTGTAAAACATCATACAGCCATGCTGGGATGCTCTGGATTGCTGCTGTATTGGCTGGAGTGGGAGTTTACTGTCACACCGTTCCCTTATTGCACATTTAACAGGAGCAAGAGGAAAGTGTCAAGTCCTGTGTCAGCTACGTACAGTTGTGATCAGTGGACTTCTGAAGAGCACTTCAGCTCAGTGGGAGCTATCAGCATCACCTTGGGCTGTGTGTGCTGAGAGCCTGCAAATAATTTACTGAAGGAACTACAGGAACAGAGAGAGAAAACTGAGTAGACTTTTGGTTCATGCAAAACAGTGTTCATTTTTATCTCAAGCCAAATAACAATGAGATTATGTTGCAGAGATGTAGTCCTTACAAGTAATGAGACCTCTAAATAACAGTGAGGAAATCCTGTGCAGATGATGCAAGTCCCTCGAAGGATGAAAGGGAAACGAAGGCTTAAGGCTTCATGTCTTGCTCTTTCTAGGTGTAATAAAGAATCACAGTTTTACAAGCAATTCAAAATAGATTAAATGCTTTAAAAGACATTATCTTCCTCTTCCGTTCTCTTTCCATCTTGGCAACAGGTAGAAAGAGGGATGCTGCAAGGGAGCACCCGCTGCTTGCAGCGACCTTCAGCAGCCCCTGGAGTCATTGGAAACTGCCTTAAATGACCACAGGGCGCTGTGAGTCGTTCCATGACTGAGCTGGCACATCTGGCCTGGGCTTAGGGGACTGAGAAGACGGCTTAAAACTTCTTCTGCATTACCCCTCTCCCAGCTAAATGCATCCCACAGCTGTTACTGAAGACTGCAGTCATGACCTTTTTCTGTATTTTTCTGCCTTGCAAGTCTGAAGTCGTTGAAGTGGAGGCTTGTGGGAAGGAGGCTTTCCCTAATTTTTACTGACCTCCTAATGTCACTGGTAGGGTTTGAGAATTTTTTCCAAACTGATAGCTAAAACTCTATCTAGTAATGGAAAAAACTCGTTACCATGTTCCAGTGGTTTAGGTCTGAACTCCTTCCAGCTCTGTATTTTGACTTCCCTCTCCTGCAGCAAGAAAAGAAGTAGATGAAGGAAGTAGAACTGGCTGTCTCTCCAATTTCTGTATACACTTGCATATTTCAACAGGTTGCTCCAATATAAATATTTAAAGAAACAGGACGGAAACCCCAAACTGGAGTGGATAGCAGTTTCCAGAGCTGCTTCAGAGAGCGTCTGTGTAAGGACGGCTCTTGACCGCGAAGGAGGAGGGTACAGCATGTTATCGAAACACAGAAGATAATTGCTAGGCAAAATCACAGACCAGTCTGGCACTCACGTCCGCCGTCCTGATATCCAGACGGTAGGAAAACAGGCTTGGTGTCAGCCTGTGGGGGGTGATGGAGAAGGGGTGGGAGGAAACCAGTGAAACCGCGGCCCATCCTTCCCGCTCCTCAAAATGTCAAATGCCAGAACGGTTTTTCCTTGCCTTTCCATACCCCACGCACGCAGCTGCGCAGAACGTGAGTACCTTAGAGCACTTCGTGGTACAGTCATGCCTGCGTGGCTTGTCTGCCTGGCCGTGATGCATCGGGCTGCAGCCAGTGACCAAGAGCATGGGAAGCAGCAGGGGGATGGCCACGTCTGTAGCATCTTCCCCAGGGCGGCCCTCTCAGCTGAGCCTGTCCAGGGATTTAAAATTGCCAGAACTATTATAAACTCTGTGGGGAAGGGCTACTTTCCAGATAAGAAAATCAGAAACAGTTAGTCCTGTAAGCCTGGTACGCGAGCGTTGGAGCAGATATTGCTGGTGATCAATAAGAACGATGATATAACGTTATACTTAGAGACGAGGAGAACTCCAATAAAGAACCTTTCTCCTTTGCTCGTTTGTGAAGCCTCAGCTCAGCGGTTTAGGAACCCGCTGCAAAGAAAAATAGAGATTTCTATTTTCGTTTCTCTTCTTACTGACCTGCTATGACTTCAGTCTCTGAAAGGAAAGAAAAGAAACACTTGTGCTCCGAAAACGTCTTTTGTTTTGGTTTGTTGTTTGGGTTTTTTTTTCTTTTGGAAGAAAAAGTGCTTTAATCTCCTAGGTTATGTGAGTGTAAGTAAAACTGAGTATCTTCATAAAATTCAGTGCAACTGTTCTAGCTATGAATCCAGTCTTGCATGCCCGACAAATTCCTGAGGAAACATTAGGAACGTAGACATTTTTTTTAAATAAGGAGATTTAATTCTCTTTTCTCTTCTCATTGTAGCAGGGAATTGTGAACTTCTGAAATCGAAACAATACTTTCTTTATTCC
>NW_010183445.1:98581-112552 GCF_000695765.1 Mesitornis unicolor
GTCTAATCCATGCTCACTACATTAGTTGCTCCCATCTATGTGCTGTATGGACTTTACAGTGGACTTTACTCTTTCCGTAGCGTTGGGCAGAAGAGAGTCATGGTTCATCCAAATAACTGTAACTTGAAAAAAAGAGCTTTTTTGAGTCTAAATAATATCTTCAATGCTATTTGTTGAAACATTGAAAAGTGATTTTGGCTTAACTCTGCCACATGAAGACGCCTTATTTAATTTTGAAGTCACTGATGCTTTTCGATAATCTTTTCATTTCAATCCACTTGGAAAAAAACTTAAAGATTTTTCTGCGTTTGATGTGAAACTTTTCAGTTAAACATATCGGAGTGGCTTTGAACTTTCTAACTCCTTTCCCCCACCAAGTGGAAATGATCAATAAATAAAAAGAAAATTAAGGTCATTTAAAGATCCTCGTCTCACTCTGAAGTTATTTTGTATTTTGTTTCTTGGAGGAAACTGAGGAGGGTGGAATTCCTGTTGCCGTGCGTACAGTCAATGAATGCTTTTCTGGCCCGGCCCTATTCCGTATTGACTTTCTTTTAACTTGGTCTGACATTTGAGGTCTGACCTCCGAGGAGAGCCGCAGGCTGCTGTGCCTGCGGGCCGCTGGGCAGCAGGAGGCATGCAGGTAGGAGCGCTCGGAAGGCGGCCCCTTGGCATGGCTCACGGTTAACGGTGAGCGCCACATCTCCCTGTGCTGCGTCTGCCTGACTGCAGGTCCGGTTCAGCCCAAAGCAAGTGGAATTTTGGTGAGATCAGTGAAATGATGCAGATTTGACCGTAGTCTGTAAACTGAGAGCCACTGTCTCGTAAGTCAACTAAGTCATGACGGCAGCACCACCACCAACCGTGAACCTGTTTATATTGAGCCAGCGGTTGATGCAATTCCCTTGGGTGTTTTGGCCGACGGGTGTTTCCAGGAGCTGGCTGCCGACTGTTGTTGTATTGCGTCAGGCAACAAAGGTGTAATCCATATTTTCATGTCATGATACAAAACAACCAGCCTCTGTTGCACAAGGAGACGCTTAAAAATACGTGGGTTCAAAATGGTAGAAGCAAAGCACGTTCCGAGTGGTTGCTTGTCTCCGAGAAATCCATACTCTCAATTCTCCTTCCCTACCATGGTATCTTTGGTATTAATAGGGAAAACGGTGAATTTTTTTGCTTCAGACATAGGTGTGATTAGTTAGCTATGCCGTCCCCGCCAACAACACACCTCCTCACTTTCCTGCATCGTGCTGGCCAGCACAGAGTTCCTCTGTGGTGGTAAGTCAGTGCCTACCTGTACTCTGTGCCAGACTTGCAATGAAAGGATTTACCATTTTAAGTGCCAAATGGGGCTTGCAAAAGCTCTAGACCCTGTTATTCACGGTTTTTAATATTAAACATCATCCTGAGGAGTAAAACCTCTTGCTTAATGTCTAGGAAGACATTCCTGTGGTGAAAAGATGACTTTTTCAGCTATTCTTTCTTCCTTTGTCCCCATATTTTCCTACCAGACTCATCATTATGGAGTCAAAGCACCTCTGCAGCAGTGGAGCTCTGAAGCACGGTGGATGTGTCACGCTTACGTGCCGATGCATATGCTAATTTGGGTTTTTTCTCCTTGCTTGCTGCACTGCTATTCTTCACAGTGTGTCCTTTAGCGTAGTATGAATGCATGTAGCCAGTTAACGGTGAAAAAATGAATCACAACCTATTGTAGTATTTTTTTACTCATTCTGGTTTTTTTTCAAGGTACTGATTCATTCGAGCAGAACAAATTTCCGTGGTAATATTCAAGGTGTCAAAATCTCCACCCCAAGAACTCAGTGCTTGATGATCTTGGCTGCTGCAGTTTCCTTTTTCAAATGTTTTGACTGGAAACAATGATGGTGGACCAAAACCTGGTGACTCAATTTCAGAGAACGGGGACTTACTTTAATTCTTGGAATGAGCAGGGTGGTATGTAAAGTAGCTCTCCACATGTTCAGAAGGGTCTGGTGTGAGCAAGCCAGGTGGTGGCCGTTAGAAGGTTTTAAAGAGGATAGCTCTGAACTCACTAAATTCAGAGGAACAGTGTATATCCAGAGATGGAGGAGGGCACAGCAAGCGCATGGACTTTGCCAGAGGAGCAATTAGTAAAGTAGTGATCGTTAGTGTTTATGTATGGACCGCTCTGTCCAGCTTGTTTCTTTTAGAGTGACACAGCAGATCATTTGTTTCTTGTTCAGCAGTAGTTCTAGTAAATGTTTCACTATTGCTCATGGTTTTTTATAAATTACCTGGCAAGCGATGTTGTTATAAAGAAATATTTCTGAAGATGTGATAGCAGAAGGGTGACTGATGGAGAGGCAGGAGCAAATCTCTTATGAAATCGTTGATGCAACTCACTTTAATCCATGTGTACCCTAACATTTTAATGTTCAGATTCTGACTGCCCAGAGGGGTTTCACAGTTCCAGGTCCCAGTCTCATTACTCCCACAGGGTCGTAACTGGGCAACCTGCGATGTCTCCCAAAAGCCTTTCTGGTTTTTGCAGTGTATACCTTCATGGGTAATAAAGGACTTCCAGGTGTAACTTCTGTCTTAGCTTTAGGCACGTCTAGGCGAGCTACACCTTAATAAAAGTTATTAATAACATTGAAGTTATTTATTCTTTTTGATTTCAGACCTTTTTTTTGCTTTTGTATTTGAGGGATGTGATATTTGTTTGTAGTCAAGGTGGGTTGAACAAGGTCTGTCAGTAATCACAGTTGCTGTCAGGAGGATTACAGCAATAATGCTCCTGTTCTTCTTTTCTGACCCTGTGTTCCTGACCCGAAACCTGGCCTCAGTCGCAGCCTACAGTAACACCTTCAGCAAGTGAAATCTTGAGCTCAAGCCCTTTTGTTACATACTGCTTGCTCTGTATTAATTTATCACATGCATTATGAGAGTAGCCGGTTTGAAATTATTCTCATCAATTTAATAGAATACTTCCAAACAAATAATTAACTACCAAGACTGACCTTGGATTACCCTCTACCAAAGGCTGAGGCAGTAAGTCTGAAGCCAAACGAAATGGTAATACTTCATTGCTGCTGGGGTGTCTGTACCTGGCTGAGAAGCTATTGCGCAGGCATAGCTGTAACTCTTCCAGCTTCCAGCTTTCAGTTCTGAGGCTGAGAGCTCCCCAGATTACAGCAGTGGTCAGTTTGCATCGGTATCAGTACAGGAATGACGTGCATACGTCCTGTGGATGTCCTGCTGCCTCTTCCTGCGGGCAGGGCAAGGCAAACTGATGCCGTGGTGGCATCTTCAGGGGTCCTGCATAGGTGCAAAGATCTGCATCAGCTTTCTGGATTGTATTGGCCCCCTGATGTTTTATCCAAGGTGAGTGAGCTGGTGGGGCAGTGCCTCTGAGCTGGGTGGCCCATGCCTTGAAGTCCCTGTGCTGCAATTCTGATCAAACAAGTTCTGCTCACACAGGGCCTGGATTGAAACCTGGATTGAATCACTCTGTTTCTCCAAGTATGCCTCGAATTCTAAGGAATTTGGGACTGTGAGTTGAATTTTCTGAAATGTCAGCCAGAGAGCTGTTTGCTATTATGAAAATAAGATGAAGATAAGTTTGTTTTTCCTAATAATTTCGGTCTGCACGAGATGACATTTCTTGAAATTCTTAATCTGCACTTGACTTTGCACAAGAGAACTAATACTAATCGCTGGTCTTACGGTTGGTTCTCAGTCTAAACTTCAGTCAGTTTAATGAATTTGGTTTTAATTGTTCTTAAAATCTTAACGCAACTTTGGTAACTGTGATGAGTGAGTTTTCTAGGTGTCTGTGCAGATGCCTTGAACAACACCCAAAAGAAGGAGAATTCCTGTTCTGACTAGCCTGTTGCAGTTGAACAGTAACAAGAAAAGTACTCCAAAATTATAGGAATTTGCACTAATTGCTTGCATACGTTCAGTTGATTTTGTACAACCCTTTTCATCTTAATACTTGTTTAAAGACAGAACATGCCCTGCCAAACCGCACTCTGGTGGGTTGTGTTTTTTTGTCTTTTCCTCACCCTGTGATCAAATTGTTCCGTAACTGCAGCTATTGGAATCTGAAACTCAAATCAGAAGAACTAGAAGGAGAGGGAACGTGGGAGAAGACATGAATAAAGCAGTGTGATGAATTCAGTGTTCATCTGCCTGCATGAGAGAGGAGGATTTGTACTCTAGTCCCTTCCCTGAAATACAGCAAATCCCATTTTAGTGTGAGACTGAATGACTCCTATTATATTTTTTTTAATGAGGAAAAGCTGCCCAGTGTATTTATGCTACTCTGGCTGTAAACCCCAAAATATTTGTTTCAATAGCTATTTTACTGTGGGTATTTACACCTTACTCGCAAATCCTTCCTCAGGTATTAGAGATCTGCTCTCCGCAGTCCATGTTGTGCTGGCTGCTGCTGTTGGTGGTGGGCATTTTGTTTATAGGTATTTGGGACACCCGTACCTGGTGCGTAGAGCCAGCACATCTGCCATGTCCTTAAGGCTTGGCGACCTGTAAATACCAGCGTGCCTGTGCAGAAATCTCCTTCTGCCATAACCCGTATGTATTTAATCTTGTCTCAGTTTCCTGGCAATGTAACTTAAAATGAAGCTTTCTGAACCATATTTCATCAGTCTTTGCCCCATGGCTCTCCTCCTTCCTTATGGCCTATGTATGTATATGGTAAAGGTCTCACAGCCCAGGAGCAGCTGCTAATAAGGCCAGCTCAAGCCTTTTTTAGTTATAGAACAGTAGAATTTTTTTTACCATATGTTTCTGGCATAGCTATGTGATGTCTGTGTAAGATATCAGGAACATCTTGAGCAAATAGCAAGTAAAATTTTCAGATTTGCTTCTTTGGTTAGAATCATGTCATAAAATCATAGAATGGTTTGAGTTGGAAGGGACCTTAAAGCTCCTCCAGTCCAACCCCCATGGGCAGGGACACCTCCACCAGCCCAGGCTGCTCAGAGCCCCATCCAGCCTGGCCTTGAACACTGCCAGGGAAGCTGCATATTTCTTCTCTGCTTCATTTGAACTGATGGAAATTTGTTGGAAGTATTTAGTTGAAAGCTGGATGTTTATTAGGGACTTCACTGTTAGACTGAGATTGGGAATCTTTAACAGGAGAAATTAAGAATCAACTTCCTCTACCAATACTCATTCTAAAATTGTCTGAAGGGCTATGTATGGTTCAGTATTGCACTTCCTAGCACAATCTGCTGAAATAAGTCCTTTGTTTCATTGTTTCAACTGGTAAGAGAAGAGAATTATATTTTCTAACTCTCCTAAGTTAAAATCTTTTCTCCTGAACCAATCTTCTGGCAACTTTTCCACAGCAGGGCTCCCACTGGGCTGAGTACGTGTGAATTCACATATGAGTACGTATTCATGCACTGAGTATGAATTATACTCAACAGTCAACAGAAACAAACCTTGTCTCTTGATTTTTATTTTATATTCTGCCTTTGATTGCTCAAGTGCTTTGGATGGACTCTCTCTGACCTTATTCATCAGAGGAGCTTAGTCCCGACCGAGTGCTGCTGGAGCACTGTGCTGTGGTTGCGCTGGTCCTGCTCCGCAGTGAAGGCAGCTCTTTGTGGGAAATAGGGGTGGGAAAACCCAGTTTTCTTGAAGTGAGAGAGTGTATTGGGATCAAAATTACAGCATTTCATCTTTCAGAGTTTTTTTCCCACATGTTCACAGCAAAGCCTGTTTTCTTGTTGTTGTTCAGACTTACTAAAAAGTCCTTTGTGAAATTCAGTTCCTGGTATCAGGCCAATCATTTCTTTTTTAGAGTAATAAAGGTACTGTTCAACTTTCCTGTTCAGTTTATGGCAATCCTTTGCCTAACTTAAGTTTTAAAACATTTTAAAAATTATTATTTTCCAGTCATAATTCTTCAGAAACCAAATCTCTTTTCTGTGATCTGTAAAATTCTCAGAGGTTTTCTTTTTCAAGTCTTGTTTCCAGGAAGGATGAAGTCTGTACACCAAAAGAGCCCCAAGCTGCCTTAGAAGGATACAGTAAGAGTAAATGTGGAAAAAAATAAACTCTTCAGAAGTATGAAAAAAATTAGACTCTCCAGGACAAAATATTTGTGTGGGCACATCAATTCTCTCTAATAAAACAATACTCGTTAGCTTATGAATTTGGAAACGGTTGGAAGAGCTGAATGCAAACAGAAGAATTAAAAGATACGGCAGTAAAGCCTGAACGGTGGTGTCCTTGTGCTGACTCAGCATCTGAAAAATGATGGTATTAATGAATAGCTTGACTGCGTGAATTCCAAAGATTTTCATTACAAACCTATTTTCTTTTGGCTTCTTGCCCGTAAACAGAAGGGCGTTAAAGCAGAGGAATTTTGTGTGCTGAATGAAAATCTGGAACTGTTTCTACTTCAGTAGCAATCCTTGCCCTAAAGATTTTTCATTTCGCTATTTTTAGTTGCTTGCAGTTCATTTTAGGAGACAGACATTGCATTACAAAAGCTGCATTAACAGAGCTGTTCCTTCATTTCTTAATTAATGTGTGGTTTGGGCTGGCATCAACTACAACTATTTTATGAGGTTTTCTCATGAAACACAAGTAATTGTAATAGAGGAAGATTAAATCTCGGGCAGGTCATTTTACAAAGGCAAAGTTACTTTCAGTAGTTTCCCCTGAAGAACTTTTAAGTTCCATTGGCGTTAACTTCTGCTTTGAAATTGCAAAGCAGAAGTTTTTGGAGAGTGATGAAATTAAGTTGGTAAGTCAAGATCTGCTGCTTCTAGGTGGAGGATAAATTTGGAGGATAAATGCAATGTAAGAACCTTTGAGAGGACAGATTGGTTGGAATGGCAGTAGGAGCTGTTATCTCGAAGACTCTGCATGGAGGAAGAGCTGGAAATACTGCCAGATTGTATCAGGACATGTGTGTGTCAGCTTTGACATTCTCTCCATGGCCTGGCCTCTGCTGTCCTCCCGGACAAGGGATCGCTGTGACCAGAGAGCAGCAGGGGGGCTGCTGGTGTCCTGCACACCTCAGGAGCAAGGTGCGAGTGTCACATGTGGCAATGGGTTATCCAGAAAGAGACTGAGAAAAGCTCTGTGAAGCCTGGCATCTTATTTGCGTTACCAGGCTTTCCTAACCAACTGCAGCCAGGGCTTCCTTTTTTCTTCAGGTGGTTTCTTTCATCTGGTGTAAGAGCGAGGCAGTCTCTAGGCTATCAGTTTATAATGTACCTGATTTTATTATCAGAACTCCAGGTCATACTGAAAATTAATGTAGTCAACATCATCACTGAGTGCCGGCCATCACAACTCGGGTGCAATTTGTCAGGTGTTTTTCCTGTGCTAATAAATAATGCAGCTTTAATCCATAAAATGCAATCCTAGTGGAATAGATGCCTTTAAAGCAGCCTGTCACAGCTAGTCCATGACTATGTCAGTCCGTGTGTCTCTGCTGCTCCTCTGAGACCAATCATCCTCTTTTCCTAGAGAGGCCCAGGGAAATGACCTGCTGCTTGTTCCGTGGAGCTTGGTTGTGTTCACATCTGCTGCTCCATTAGTGAGTGAACTGCTCGACGGCTTCGTGTCAAGCTTTTACATTTTGTCTTAGGGGTAAAGATATTTATTCCTCAGAAATTTTCCAGAGATTAATATAACTGTGTTGTGATCACTGAAGAGCATGGGCTGCTGAAGTGCCTGGATGGTTGACTGTGCCATCAGTACGGTGGCGCTGGGCTTTTACAGTTTCTACCTAGTCGTCTGAACTCTTTTGTTTTGCCACTTTTGGAGTTTGGGGAAAGCTTGAAATGTCCCTTAGGCTTCTGTGCCCTCTTTTCCATCTTTATAAAATATAGGTAAAATATTGGCTAATGAGAAACTTTGAATTTTCAATTGTCAAAGATGTTGGGGCACCTTTGCCAGGAGTTTATCTTTTATAGATTTATTACAGTTTGTTTTTCATTTGGAAAAAAAAAATCCAAGCAAACAAACAACGCTTGAAGCGAATTCAGCATTCCACTTAGCTTCTTATAAATGCCTCAAATGAACCTGCTTCCTGATTTCACCCACTGATGAACCAGAAAGAAAGTCCATGTGTGCCCATGATTTTCTGCAGGAGTCACTTGTGCTCAGCACAGTAGCTGCCTTTTCCTTCCTGTACACTGATGAAAGTCTTTCATTCCACTCATCTGCATCTGTCATCCCTTTACACATAAAGCCTGCAGAGGTATAGCTTCAGACAAATGTTTGCTTGAGACCATCATCTTTGGCCTTAAATACCTGACCCAAAGTCATCCTTTCCTCTCCTTTTCTCCTTCAAATCAGTGAATCAATCCTCATGATTTTGTTTAATGGTAAAAGTTTTGATCAATTTGAGGAATTGCAGAGATAGTCACTGAGATGATCACATTTTCCTTCACTATGGGTTCTTCCATTCTTGACTTATATGACAGCTTTTAAATTTCCCTTAAATGTCTCTTACACCAATAGATGGGGCTGGAAGCTCACTGCATTTCAACTAAAACAAATATTTGTGCACTTACTAAATACAGCCTGATTTGTAACCAGTATCATATGTTCTGTGCCAATACATGATCAAAGGTAAAAGATATTTCCTGGTAAAATAAGGACAATAAAGGAATTGCCAATCATAGCGGATAACGAATCACACAGGAAAGGCTGCAGTGTAGGAGAGAGACCCTGGATGCAAACGTGGTGTTATTTGGGAAATTGAGCTATGACCTTGTTATGGTTTAAGGGTTACCATAAAGGGTAAGCACTAAGGAAACACTAAGTTTGTGTTCTCTCAGGCTTGTTGTTCGTGTATGTCCTATTTCAGATGAAGGATATGGCTGAATCGTATAGTGTCTCTGGTCACAAAGATTCAGCTCCTGCAAAGTTTTGCATTTGATACGTTTCACCCTCCTCATAGAGATGCACAAAACCTTTTTTGAGTTTCCTGCATTATGTAGGCTTGGACTTGTATATCCCATCTCAGTATCCTAAACACATGCTATGGCTTTTGGGTCATTTCTGCTTCTGATGTGGCTGTCTGCGAAGTGACCGGATTAAAGGGAAGCTGAGTGCGCAGTTGGTTACAGTTCTTACTTGGAATACAGAGAGTATAACTTCATGGTGTAGATGTATAAATCCTTCCTTCACAGCATGCTCCATTATTAAAACACTTTGGAACAGCTCCTACAGAAAGCTTGAGATAGACTGACAGGACAATGCCTAAGCTGCTGGTGGGAACAGTCCTGGTGTGGAAGCTGTTTTGGCCATAAAGGCTCACTTAGAACTGATTCCTCCCTCCCCTCCCCAGATTTGCGCATTTTGGTGAAAAGTCTGCTTTTGAGAAATCGTTTTCTTGTTGAAACTGCTGGAAAATTTTGACCATGTTCCAATTACTTGTATGTCCATATTCCCAGATTTTTGTTGGACCTGTGAAGACTGTAGTTGAAGATTAAGTTATGTATGATAGCAGGGGTGTCAGAGACTGTAAGCAGTCTCCTCTTCTTCACACTTTTTCACCAAATCTGGAAAATTTCAGTGTCGTGGTGCTATAGCACCAGCCATCCTCCTTGCCCTCCTTCCTGGCATGAGATCAATATACTGAAATAAAAACGCAAACTTGATGTGAACTTGACTTTTCAGACTAAGGAAAGGCACTTCAAAAGGCAGAAGAGAACCCGGAGGGTAGATGCATTTCTAAAAGCTTTTAAAAGTTTCCACATTTCTCGTTGTTGCTGAGGGGCTGGTGACAGCCGGGCTCATCGTGTGCCGCTCTGTCACAGGTTCTGCAACACGAAAGGGGGTTGTGACAAGTTGGGGTTCAAAGCCATGGATTTCTTTAGGTGGACAGTTGTCTACAAAAGCCTCTGTGTGTGAAGAGCTGTTACTCCCAGCATCCATGAATTGAGCAGGCCCTCATCCACCTTTTCTCTTCCAAAGGTTTGGGAACTCATCCACAGTTACTGAGAAAAAGCTCTGGAAAAGCCTTCAAAGTGAGAATATTTAAAAAAAAACAGCACAGAAAGAAGAAAGCAAGCCCCTTCCCTCAGCCCCTTTTTCCAGTATAATTGCCTAAATAAGTGTGATAAGTCAGCCAGCCAAGAGGCAGCGAGCTAAGGTTGGGTTTCCTGTGTTACAACAGCTAATACCTATATAATCTCAATTAATATCTATTTAATCTTCTGTGCTCCTTTTTCCTCCACAAATGACATTGACATAAGCTGCTTGCTGAAGCGAGACTGGTAAAAGTGATTCCTCCGGGTGCATTTTGGATGGATGGGGATTCAAGTAATTTCTTTTTCCTAAAAAGCTCTTTTCTCGCCTTTAAAGGAAACAAAAACATTGAAAATTTCCAAGGCTTTTTATGTTGTAAACTTGATGCGTTGTCAAAAAGTGAGAGAAAAAGGCTGGTGAAGACTCCCGCCTCTGGTGCGAGGAAAGGGTTCCTCATCAAACTCCTAACACTTAATTACAGTGATTTTCTGCCAGAGGAACCCAAGAACCCACAGAGCAGCCCATTGTGAGCTGAAACGGTGAGCTGTGGCTGGACGGTTTTCTCCTCTCCTGATCTTACTTCTCAAAGTAAAAGGGCCTGATTGATGCCGGGGGCTGACCAAAGCACTTATTTAGTGCTTGGTATTTAGTTGAAAAGGGGCTCTTCAAGCAAGAAGAGAAGAGCCACAAGGATGGGGAGGGCTCTGGAGAACAAGCCTGATGAGGAGTGGCTGAGGGAGCTGGGCTTGTTTAGCCTGGAGAAGAGAAGGCTGAGGGGCGACCTCATCACCACCTCCAACTGCCTCAAGGGAGCTTGTAGAGAGGTGGGTGCTGGTCTCTTCTCCCAGGTGATGGGGGATAGAACAAGGGGAAACGGCACCAAGCTGTGCCAAGGGAGGTTCAGGTTAGAGCTAAGGAGGAAGTTCTTTACTGAGAGGGTCGTCAGAAGCTGGAACAGGCTGCCCAGGGAGGTGGTGGAGTCACCATCCCTGGATGTGTTTAAAGAGCGGGTAGACGAGGTACTTAAGGATATGGTTTAGGGGGTAGACAGGAACGGTTGGACGTGATGATCTCAGAGTTCTTTTCCAACCGAGCGATTCTGTGATTCTGTGATTCTGTGAAATTACTGTTCTTCAGTACAAGGTCCAGCATGGGGGGCGTATGTGGACAACGGTCTGCAGGGGTTTAGGGCTATCTGAGAATCTCTAGCGTAGACAGACGGTGCCATTTCTTGGGAACGTGAGGCTGAGCTCTGTCTCCACCCCAACAAGATACAGATGTTGTAGGGAGTCTGGTGGGGTCCTGCCCCCATTTCTGTTACCCAGTCGAAGGCCAATTTTCATTCCGCCTGTGGACAATTAAAAGCTGTTCTGAGGTAGATCTTCACTTTCATGCATTTTAATGGCTTGCACCAAAGGTTTTAATGGGGAAGGGCTTTCTGGGCTCGCTGGTGAGGGGTACTCTGTGACTTAACCTGCTACAGGGGAAAAGCAGATATGATGATGATGAACATTTTGTGCAGTGATGAAAGCCCTGTGGAGAAGTATGTCCAAATATTTTTTTTACTCTCAGTGAAAAGCAAATTGCATTTTCCAAATGGAAATTTTGTACTGTTCTAACAAGTGACTGTTGGCATCTTCATCCCTTTAAATCCAAGGTTTTAGATTTTTTAATATTAAACGACAATTTTTTTCCACCAGCTTGTGAGGCCATGGGCATAGCCCGCAGTCCGTGCATTCCTAGTTCTGGTCATATAGGTATTAAAATACCAAGGAAGGTTATTTTCCTCCTCAAGTGGTGCTAGAAGTTTTGCTCTTCATGTAGCTTTTTAAGGTCATTCCATCGCAAGGGCTTCATTTGACTTTGTTATGAGTTGCAGGCTTCAGCAGAGTGGTTGGGTTGTAGAGGGCATCATGGGAGATCTAGAGGGCTTCTATGATGGCTTGATGTGAGAAGAAGGAAATCCACAGCCTTAAGGAAGGTTCTGTGAGTTACAGAAATGTAGTTTTTCTGCACAAAGCTAAGTGACCACTGCAGTGAGTTTGCTCTCATCCCACGTGGATGCACAGTCCCATGCTGAGCAGTGAATATTGCAGTGCTGCAGAACATTCTGTGACCTTTTTTTGAGGGAAACTATAAATACAAGCTTTGCCATAATAGATGGGTGGGCTGTATTTCGAGGGTGGCATGCCAGACTGTACTTTTCCTTTCTCAAATTAGAGGCTAAGCATGTGGCTGGGAACTCAGCAGAGCCCGGGAGCTGCTCCATCCCCAGCAGGTGAGAAGCTCTCCAGGCAATGCACAGGTAGCACCTTGCTTCGGAGCAGGACGGTGTCTCCCTGACCCTACTTCTCACGTATCCCCCACCAAGAGGAAAACCACACAGGTCCCTGCTGTGCAGTGCTCAGGATGTGCTTGTGGTCTGTTTTTGGCGGTCGGTGCTGGGGGTCCTGGCTGTGCTCTGGTAGTCGGTGAGTGGTGCCGGCAGGCACGTGCATGCCTCCAAGCAACCCCATGCGCAGATGAGGACTGAACGGGTTTGAAAAGAGACTTTCACTGCTCATGCTTGACACGGATGTTACTTTTGTAAGTCAGTTTGAACAAACAGCCCGCTGAGATGTGTGCGAGCGATATACCCCACTTCAGAGAAAAAAAAACAGAAGTGGAGTTACTCAATTTTCCAGGGGGAGAGAAGAAAAGAGCACTAAAATGATGACACAATTAAATCAATGTTGACATGGCTGCATGCAATTGAGCACTGTGCCTGCATGAAGTGCTTCTGTTCGTGATGTGAACCAGCCATGGTCGTGCCTTAGAGCTGCTTTGCAAGCCGGAACGGTCTGTGTTGGTGATCAGCCTCACACAGCCCTTGTGTGGCTGGAGAGAGTAGAGATTCAACAGGAAATAAGATCATTCTGCATCTGTCATTTTAGGCAAGATGAGTTGCATAACAAGGAAGTTTACTTTCAACTCACGCTAGCTTTCCCTCTGGACTTTCTTACTTTATGTAAGGGATTGTTTATTTCGCCTCAACTCCAGCGTGATTCAAGAGTGGCGTTCTTGTGTTGAACAGCTAAAATGTTGGAAAGATTTAAGAAAAAGGCTTCCTGCTTTCCTAGGAAATGGATACCAGATTCTGCAACTGCAATACTCATCTGTAGGTGATTTAATGGGTGCTTGCTCATACTAGGGGCAGAAGTACTCTGTTCTTAGTTGTTCGGGAACAGTGAAATCAAACATCTCCTCACCCCCATCACTGTACAGAGGAACATAAAGTGTCAAGAAAGAGGGAAGAAAGGTGGATAAGAAGAGAAAGTGGAGAAACAACTCGCCTGACTTACTGTGTCTCCAAATAGAGAGCATTCATATGTGCTTTCCTGTTTATTTGGGAACCCGAACAGTGGTGCAGGGAGGAGTGAGCTGAGTCTAAGATATATATGCCATCTGTGTATGCTATGAGATGCTTGGGTGTTCTTTCACCAATGTTCCTTGCCCAGGTGGCCCTCCAGCACCTACCTGGAGCTGGTCCCAGAAATCTGTTGGTACCATGTTCCATAGGCACAGGAGGAGCAAATGCAGAATTAGGTCATGATAACAACAAGTTGACTCTTTTGCTACAGATTCTTGAGTAACCACCTAGAAACAGGGATTTCTGAGACTTCGTAGCCTGCACCAAGACTAGTTTTCTTGAGTTAATGGGTGCATGTGCAGGCTACCCTGGGGGAGGGTGTTGGGAGATGAAGTGGTTCAAAAGCTGAAGTGTCCCAAGTGGGAGAAATACAGAGGATGAGGTGGAGACGATGGTTGCTGAAGTATTGAAGACAAGGGAGAAGCGCTGGCAGGTGGAACACCACGGCCTGAAAAGCTGGTGTCTGCAGAAGAGTACACCCTGCGGAGGAGAGTGGTGCTGCCCCTGCCGCTATCCAAAACCTTGTGAGGCTTGCGTGGGGTCAGTCA
>NW_010183445.1:112583-117044 GCF_000695765.1 Mesitornis unicolor
TTTTTTTCCCTAAAACATTGTCCAGACCCCTTCTCTTCTGTGGCCACTATGAAAAGGAAGATGCTCCTTGACCTGATTTCTAGGAAACCGGCTTTTTAGCATCTGAAGTTTGTCTTCTGTGATCAGTTTGCGCTACTTGTTAGGGAGAGGTTAACATAAAAAAAATAAAAATAGAAAAATTCTCATCTCATTATCCACCTTTTCAGGTCTCTAGAGCAGTTGGTGCATGGCAGTGGCTAGTTTGTGTGCTCGCCTCGGTCCTCCAGGACCTGTCCTGCAGGCAACCTGGCCAGCAAAACCAGGGTGGCTGGGATGAGGTGAACTGTCACGGTGGTTCAGTCTGAGCCCCAACTGCTAGGGACACTTGGCTGTTTTGAATATACAGCCTCCCTGCTGAGAACGATAAAATGGTATTGATGACTTTGATTTCATCACCCGCTTTGAATTCTGTAATGCGAGCTATTCCCGGCCTGAGGCAGAGCTGGGGATGACAAAACATTTTCACAATCGTCTCCTCAGACTCCAGGCTGTGGTTTGAGGGAAATGCCACCGCCCCATGTGGAGAAGTTCACAGAATCACAGAGCGTCAGGGATTGGAAGGGACCTCAAAAGCTCATCCAGTCCAATCCCCCTGCCGGAGCAGGAACACCCAGATGAGGTTACACAGGAAGGCGTCCAGGCGGGTTTTGAATGTCTGCAGAGAAGGAGACTCCACAACCTCTCTGGGCAGCCTGGGCCAGGGCTCTGTCACCCTCACTGAGAAGAAGTTTCTTCTCCAATTGAAGTGGAACCTCCTGTGTTCCAGTTTGTGTCCGTTACCCCTTGTCTTATCATTGTTTGTCACCGAGAAGAGCCTGGCTCCATCCTCGTGACACTCACCCTTTAAATATTTATAAACATGAATGAGGTCTCCCCTCAGTCTCCTCTTCTGCAAACTAAAGAGCCCCAGCTCCCTCAGCCGCTCCTCATCAGGGAGATGCTCCACTCCCTAAGTTCGTGTGCATCCAGCCCTGAGACACCACGAGGCGCCTGTGTGTGCTGATGCCTGCCTTGTGTGCCAAATAGTGTGGTGTGGCCATGAGAATGCAGGAAAAGGGACCTTCATGGTGGGATGCTGATGCCGTGTGTGTACCAGTGGCTGCAGACCGCATGGTGCCCGGAGGCACCATCTGGCAGTGGAGTCTTTACTTCCTGTGTTGAATTGCCCTGTTACCTCAACCCCCATGAGGCCACCAGGTGCTTAGGCTGATGTTCAGACCATCTCAATCTAGAAAATGACTACTGAGATGGGTGGTTTCTTTTTTTCTTGTGGATATCTTCTCTCACTTTCCTGCCTCTGTTCCACTTACATCACTAAAAAGCACCTCCTTTACATGTGTTTTTTCTCTCCCTTACAAATGGTTGCACTTCATAGTTTCCAAATTTAAGAAGGGTAGCACATACAAGAGGAAGAAATTGGATAAATTTAAATGGCAAACTTCACCCAAAACATGCTCTGTAAACAGTCTGTCTTTCCCGATGGCCTTATTTGCTTTTTCACAGGCTTGTCCTTGTTGCTGGGGCTGTGAGGGTAAACCGCGAGAGAAGCACCCGGGTGGATGATGTTTGTCCAGTGTAACGTGGGAAATGCTGAGACCTTTCAGGGGCTGCATATTTTTCAACAAGATTTCCTCGTTGATTCAGGTTGACCTGGAAGGAAGAGCTGTGTAGGCTTAGAGAAGCACTAGAAATGGATCAGAATAGGGCAATATATATGAAATTTCTTGACATGTGGAAGAAGATGAAGAAACCGATACATGTGCTAGTTTTCATGAACCTGTTTCACTCCTGTGCCATCCCGCTCCAGAAAAGAGCCATTTGTAAATGAAATGTGATGACAAGTGCCTTTTTCCCCCTCCTAGTATTTCAGGCAAGCATCAGAAACACCAAAACCCAGCTCTGAGTCTGACGTCTGCTCGTATCACCGAAAGTCTGGCACTTTCTTACGCTGCACATACAAAGAGCCCCATCCACCTGGTTGTCTGGTCCAAGATGTGTAAAAAAAGCAGAGAGCCACAAGGAACCTGAACATAAACACAAGAAACACAATTACCAGTGTGAGTGGCTTTGCACATCTCTGCAAACTGTTTTGAGGCATGGCCTGGGCTAAATTGGGCTACCCATCCTTCCTTGCTCCGTGCTTGCAAACCATACCTCTTGTTGCTTGAAAGACTCACACTCTCCATCTGAAAAAAAAATTAAAATTAAAATAATAAGATAAATAAATAAAATAAAACCCCTGCAGCATTGGGCTGACTTCACAGTCTTGGCAGCCCATAATGACAGGGGTTTGCCGAAGGGCCGTGTGAGTCAGCGGGGCTCTCTGCCGTGCAACCTCGTCCCGCTCCGAGGCACCGTTGGAAGTATCTGGCTCCAGCCGCGCTGCACTGGAGGACCCGCAGCGGCGTCCTTGTCGGGCATGGTCAGACAGCGGCGTCACGGAGCTCTGAAGTTTAATTATAGCCTCTGATGCTAACCCTGCCCTCCCGCAGCTTTCTGACAGGGCTTGCATCCGAGGCAGGGACGTGGTTGGCAGAGGGACAGAGGCTGCGGAGTGAGCGGATGCGTGGGAAGAAAGATGCCTGTGATCGGGGTGGTCCGGAGCTTTCCCGCACCCCACCGGCCCTGTGCCACCAGCCCTGTCCCACCAGCCCTGTCCCACCGGCCCTGTGCCACCGGCCGTGCTCGCTGCTGGTGAGGCCGATGAGTGAGGCTGGTGCGTGTCGGCCACAGCACAGGGTGGTACTATCCAAAGAGTTTCTCTTTGTGTCTTTGGCCAATCTGGTACATCACACGCTAGTCAGCATGCGTAATAAAGATAAAAATAGTGAAGTACTGAAACAAAAGACACAACGAACCACACGGTGTCTGTATTTGCTGAGTCTCTTTGTTAGTCTGAGTTGGAGAGTGCAAACCAATGTGTTTTCTCTGAAAATTCCTAGGAGATGACTGCAGCTGAAACCTGACTGGAACAAACCCAGCCCCTTCCCCTTTTGGCCTTTAAATACAGCATTGGATAATGAGTTGGTGAGGGAATTTTTAATTGAGAGCTTCCTGTAAGAGCCTTTCTGCTCCTCTTAGCTCTAATAGCCCTCTTAAATGTGCAGCTTCCTCTGCTTTGTGCTGGGCTCTGACTGACATCCCAGCCTCGTCCAGGTCCACTGTGGCTCATCCAGAGCTTGCTTTCAGCTTGTCCTGTTCCAAAAGCAGTTTTCCACTAACCAGGTGACTACTGTTTGCTTTGTCGCACTGCAGTGTGGTGTCACACGGCTGAATTTCTTAGCTGCCAGCTAGTAACAACAGAAAGTTATTCAGTTATTTAGTGACCCCAGCAGAGGAGAGCTGGCACAGGATGAGAGGTGCCATAACCATTAGCATCACTGTAACAGGGCGAACAACAACTCTGCAGTTCAACTCTCGAAATTTTAATTAGGCTGATGAGAAATCCCTTGTGTGCAATGTATTTTCCTCTAGGTGACACAAATGGTGTAAACTGTAGTGCTTCGGGTGGATGGAGAATTCGGGCAATGTCGTAACTGGGAGGTGATGACTGGGAAGATGAAAAATTCACCTTGTCCCAGTATGTCTGCTAACAACAAGGGCTACAGGAGGGTTGCAGCACTTGTAGTCCTTGCATTGTTGGTACAATTCATAGGATCACAGAATGGTTTGGATTTCAAGGGACCTTAAAGCTCCTCCAGTCCAACCCCTCCACGGGCAGGGACACCTCCACCAGCCCAGGCTGCTCAAAGCCCCATCCAACCTGGCCTTGAACACTGCCAGGGAGGGGGCATCCACAGCTTCTCAGGGTGACCTGTGCCTTTGTTCCACAACCCTCATAATGAAGAATTTCTTCCTTATTATCTGTTGTAAATCTACTCTCTTTCAGTTTGAAACCATTACCCCTTGTCCTATCACTACCTGTCCTGGTAAAAAGTCTCTCCCCATCTTTCCTGTAGGAGCCTTTCAGGAACTGGAAGACTGCAACAAGGTCTCCCCAGAGCCTTCATTTCTTCAGACTGAAAAACCCCAACTAAAAAAATCTCTTCTCCAGGCTGAACAACCCCAACTCTCTCAGCCTGTCTTCATAGGAGAGGTGCTCCAGCCCTCTGATCATCTTCGTGGCCCTCCTCTGCACACGCTCCAGCACTTCAATGTCCTTTAGGTGTTGGAGACTCCAAAGCTGGACACAGTACTCCAGGTGGGGTCTCACCAGAGCAGAGGGGCAGAATCACCCTCCTCGCCCTGCTGGCCACATTTCTTTTGATGCAGCCCAGGATGTGGTTGGCCTTCTGGGCTGCAAGCGCACATTTCTGGCTCATGTTGAGGTTTTTGTTGACCAACACCCCCAAATCCTTCTCCTCGGAACTGCTCTCAAGCCATTATCTGCTCAGCCTGAATTTGTGCTTGGGATTGCCCCTA
>NW_010183446.1:0-7193 GCF_000695765.1 Mesitornis unicolor
TCACCCTCCTTTTCTCCAGGATAAACTCCTTTCTCTGCACCAGGGTCTGTGACAAGCACAAGGAAAATTTAGATACTCAAGCACAGGGCTGATTCAGGTGAGGGGGGAAATTTGGCAAGCCTGCCTCAAAAAAAACCTGTTGAATAATGTCAGACTGATGACAGAAAAAGCACTAGAAAAACAAGCATTAGCTGATAGCTTCCCAGTCGTTACGATGCGCTGCTCTTAAAACCACACTAAGCAGTATCTGAGTAAGAAACAGCTCCACATACTCCACCCTGTGCTTGTACTGGATTAAGTATGTCAAGTTTTCAAAACAACACAGTTGTATGCAATGATCTAGAGTTGCACTAACACACACATGCGTAAAATCCCTTTTGATTTTAAAATAACCAGCAAGAGATGAAACTGCAATGTGTGCCTGCACTGAACTGTGTTTTGGCAACTGGATCCTTTACTGTCAAGTTAAACGCTTCTTCTAGTGGCTGATATTTGAAAAAGACACATCCCAAGGTTTATTTGCCAGTGAGAAGCTGGCCTCACACCGATTCTCTACTGAGGAGTGCAAGACGACCACAGGACTCCGAGACGACTCTATAAGAGTTATAAATCGAAGACCTTTATTTTATCAAAGGCTGCGCTTTTATAGTCCAAAATCCCTTAGTCACACTACATAAGCATTTCTATTGGTTACATATATGTGTCCATATTATCTAAGCTAATACATGATTGGTTACTATCTTACATGTCACCGCCCACATCCGGGTCAGGTTGGTTTCCTTCCGCTTCCTGTTGGTTTACTTCCGGGTCGTTCTCTTGCTGCATCGTCATACTTTCTCTTTCTTTAACCCTGTGTCATCTTAAGGTGGTCTTTCTAAATTACAGAATTCTTAAGGTGGTGATTCCAAGCCATAGAACTCTATATAATCATATCCATTTTAATTCATGAAGCCTCCAACAGAGGAGGGCTGAAATGCACTCTTTGGAAACTCCTACAAAGTAGAAACATTTAACTGCTTAAGGTTTACTGATTCAGTCTTCACGTTTCTCTCTGAAGAATCACCTCTCGGTGTTGAGTTTACACATTTTGTTTAGTTGAAACATGAAGACCCATCTGGTTACTGTATGAAAGTAAATCTCCAGGTAATTATACTCTGAACCAGCAGAGAACTGCATGCTTACGTCTTGGTACATATAAGGTAACGTGAGCTCGGTAATAGTACATCTGCATGGCTCAGAAAAGAAAAGTTTCAGGTGTGCATTTAAAAAACATAAAGCAACAGTTCATAACATTTTTAGCAGAGAAGACAAACTTACAATTTGTAGCCGCTGTACCATTTCTTCTCTGTATGCCAGTTCTCTCTTCATCTGATCTTGAAAATTATCTGTAAGAGGGGAGAAAAAAAAGGTAGATGCAGTAATTAAAACAGAGACCACACAGAAGAATTTATATAAATCAAATTAAATCAAACCCAAGCATTACTGAGGAATTGTGAAGCACTAGAAAGCCCTTCTCCAAATTAAAATGCACGCCTAACAAAAACTTCTTTAGTAGGAGACACTGTAGACAACAAAAACTTCAGAAAAATCAGATTCAGCTACTTCCCAATTAGCAAATATAGACTGCTAAGTTTCTGTCACTAGCATTCATTCTCACAGTGAATTCTCAATGGGACAGACCCTGGAATCAAACTTCTATCAACACTGAAGAGAAGAGCAAAAACTTCTCTTCTTTGATTTGGCATAAATCTGACATCAATAGGGATGTCCAATATGTGATAACAGAAAGCTTGTCCTGCTCCAATAGCTCCTCCTTCCCTTATTTTCCTCCTCAGTAACCATTTCAGACAAAACTTCATTTGGTAGAAGACAGAACTAACTGCTGGTCTGTTGCTGTTGGAGGTTGGGAAAAAAAGACAAAAAATATAAACAAAACTATTGACAAGCAGCTAAGAGCTTGGAGAGTTGCATGACAGAGACCTAGATTAAATTATGAACTATTAAATGGAAGAGGAAAGAAAACCTGTGGTGATTGAGAGACGGGACGCAGCTTGATGCAAACAAAATGTCGGTTTATTGTGTGCAGTGGCTTCCTTATATACGCTTACATTGGCTGCGTATTTTAAACTGATTGGTTCATTTGCGCGCGTCTGCATTTGATTGGTCAGTGATGCACTGTTACACTAACAAACACCTCTTGCCTTTCAGACACAGCCCCTGAAACCTTTCTCAGCAGGGTGCCTGGAACTTGCTTTTCTCAGGGTTGAAATACCTGTTTTTCCGGTCCTTGTTTACCCCTTTTATGGTCATGACTTGAGCAGCACTCAGGGTCCTGCTCCCCAGGCCCTGTCCTACAAAAACCCATTCCACCCAACATAATTTTGATCCAGGAAACAAGCCTGTCCTGGACCATGGGAGCAGCAAGGTGAATGCCAACAGAGAACAGCCTCAACACCCAGAGCTTGGAGAAGGGCACTAGAAGGCCAAGGCAGATAAAATGGTTTATTTACAACTAACTGATTATAGGAGTTAAATAGTCATGCTGGTTGCTGGGACATTAGCCCAGGACTCAGGATGCCTGGGTTCAACATCTGCTCTACTGGACTCAGTGTGTGTGTCTCTCAATGCCTCCTTCCATCACCAGTAAAGCAGGAATAATAGCACTGCTTCATCTGCAAAGTGTATTGGGAGGATTAATGGATTAAATGACTGTGGTATACTTTGATAGCACATTAATGGGAGTCACAGAAACACCTAAATTGCAATGGAAATATTTGAGTCCAGGTGAGAACGAGAGGTTCCTATTAATACTGTGTGTGTTGCTGCAGTGCTGGGAGCTCACCCACTCCCTAACCAGCTGTACAGCCTCACCACGACTTCTGAACCCCAAAAACAGGAGCAGGAAGGCAGCAAGCAGCCGTGGTATTGACGTGCGGATACAAAGCAGACCCCACAATCTGTAAGATTTTAAAGTAGGTATGTTTATTCACCGGTGGGCAGCAAGGTAGATCTTTCTTAAAACCTTGTGCGCCGAGTGCCACCGCTCGCCGAGGTTATATGCGGTAAAATGTTACATATACATAAGATTTCCCAATACGCCTATACATATGCATGACCTATCCCCGCTTCGTATTAAGATTAGTTCCAGGAAGTCATTTCCATAAACTCCTCCTAACTGCGCTTGCGCAGTACCTTCTGTGGGTCATGGTGGAGAACCTTTTTCCGTGACCGCTAGTAACCCTTGCTTGTGCGCAGACTCAGTTGCTCTCTGGTTCTTGCTCAATCCGGGGGGTCGGGTTTAGCCGGTTCTTGAGACCACTCTCTGGTTCTTATCAGCAACTCAAGACTTCAATTAGCAGTGCATTTAGTAAGTGATAAGTAATACAATGCTTTCCAAGATTTCTTTAATCCCTTTTTCAGTATGACACAGTGTAGAGGAAGGACGTACCTCACCTGTGGGGAAAGGGGACATGTCACTATCAAGCATGGGCATAGGAAGGGGCTAGAAGAAAGTACAAATGGGCAGAGATCTGTCCTCCTCTTTCACACAAGAATTTTGCCCTCTCTGAATGATGAGCAGAAGTTGTTGTTTAAAAGGCAAGGAGGCACTTTAGGACAAGGAGAAAATAGCAATGAAAGAGTGACAAAAAATTGTCAGGCTGAAACTATCAGGAGTCCAGCACAGCAACGTAGAAAAGGACATAATGAAATTTTCATAAATAATTTCTTCAGATTTCAAGTAAATGCCCACAGATTTTTTTTCAGCTTATTCTCTCTACCCCAATTTCACAAGAAAATGACAGGTTTGCAATTCCTCTCTTGCTTGCAAAAAAATCAGTGCCGTATAAAAAGGTGATTGCCTCCTGTTCTGCTCACTAAAAGCTGATAGATCTGTGCTAGCTACTACATAGGTCCTCCAGCTTCACTCCTATTCGGTAATACAGAGAAATCTTCCTTCTCTCCTCATCAAACTACCATGGGAATTGGAATAATTTTGAGCTCTTCCCAAGCACTGCTCAACAGAAAAGGAAGGGGGATTTTCACCCACAGTTTACTGACTATGCAGGATGAACAGCTACAGGATCTTCAAGGCCATATCTATTTCAGCCTTGAAAAGAGCTCTGCCTATTATGACTTTTGAAGTTTGTTGACACATTGAGAATAAGAAGCAAACATACGCGCTTACAAATTATCGTCTCTGGCACAGAAAATACTACTTTTGTCTTAATACTCTCTTACTAGATTTAGTTAATAAATACAAGTCCATCTCACATGAAGATGAATTTCCAGGATGACTGCATGTTTCTTAATTTTATCAGGAAGATGCAGCTTTAAGTTACTTACAAATGTTTTAAGTATATTGAAGAAATTGGAGAGTCAAAATATTTTTATAGAGCCAAAAAGGTTTGACAACCAGGCAGAAAAGCACTGCGAATACAACCCACTAATTCTGGGTAAGATTAAGAAGGCCAAATCCTACACAGATGTACTGACAGGAATCCCTCTGAAGATAACAGGACTGTTCCTGCTTAGAGAGCTCACATCTTCAGAAACGAGCCCTTAAACATTTTATATTTCTTTACAGTCATTCATCTCAGACCCAGACCTTCAGACACTCAGGTGCTCTCAGTTTACTTATAATATTTAAGACACTCCAGAGTTAAAACATGCAGGGTAGTATACATCTTTGAAAACTAAAATTTACATTTAAATTTACCATGAAGATAAACACAACTACCATGGAATCACAGTGCCAATGAATACAAAACATTTAGAGTTTTCGAGAGCATTTTAGCTACAACATCTAAGTAAAAAGCAAAATATTGCCAACATTTACTGCTTAAAATGAGCATGGATCGAATCATTTTCTAAAAGACAAAAAATAGGTATTTTTTCCAAAATAAAATGGCCACAGTACAGGACACTGACTATGCACAGTGTATTGTATACCTAAAAATTCTCAGGTTCTTAAGGTTTACTTCTGCTAGCACCACTGCTGTGCTCTCGGTGGTAATTATTTGAAAGTATAGAAAATAATTAGGTGCTAACCATTGGTCCACAACCTTGATCCCTGAACCACAAAACTTACAAAATTCTAAAACACTGATATGCTTCTTCCTCATACACCACTGCTAAGGCAGGTCTTATTATTATTTCTAAAAAATGCCCTTTGAAATGGGATACATTTGCAAATGTTTGCGATCTTTTGATTGTTCTCTACTATTACATAAGATTTCTATAAGATCTCATTTCTTCATTTCCACTCCTTGTACAACTCTCTTTCTCCCTGCTTACTCTGTCTCATTTGACAGGCAAATTTGCAGACATTGCCTGAGGACAACAACCTCGTTTGACAGTCAATTAACTGTGAATAGTCAAAGCCAAGGCAGTTCGCATTACATAAATGGAAAATTAGATTCCTTTCTCCCAAGAAACAAAACCCTCTCCTTAAAACACCGCAATAGACAACTTAGTATCAAAACTTCTAATCAGGTCTTTCCCAAACCCCTTGGAGACATTTAGCAATCAGTAAAAGGTGGTTTCATTTAATTTGTATAATGTAATTTTTGTAAATGTATTATACATTTTGTGTAGAGATCATTATCATGGAGATAATATGTTTGCATAGATGTCATAAAACACCTTTAATGTCTTTCTGACAGATATTAAAAGCAATAAGCTGTGATCCTTTTTAATAGAAGGCTTCAAAGAGAACATTTCAATTGTCATTTTATGCTTTTCCAGCCTGTTTCATTGTGTAACCTGATACATTTCTGAAATTTCTGCTGAAATATGCCCAGCAATTAATAATCTTATTCCTATTAATGTCACTACTTTCCACCTATTTACATTTTTCTCAGTTATATTTGCTTACAATTGTTTTTATCTTTACCCTTGTACTAAATATTCAGACATTTGATTATGAATTTAAGACTGTCTCTTTATCCTCTACCTTCTTCTGAGCCTACCTGCTATCTCTCTCCAAAAGTCTCCTCCTGAAGGCTCAGAATCTGTGATGAAAAAATTATGCTCCTTGTTCTTATTTGAAATTCAAACAAAACGCAGCGCTTAACACGCTTTACCATCAAGAAACTGCAAACCAAAATGAATAACAGAATCCATTAAAAAGTAAATATATATTTGTATATTCAGCACGCACAGAGACACATTTTGGATGTGAATGAATATAATGCTAAATTACCACCATTGAGAGACTATTGGAAAGTTTAATGGATTTTTAAAACTGAAATCACAGAAGTGATTAATTTTTGTTTAAATCAAGCGATCGGAAGCAAACCAATACAGCTCAGAGAACTGTGAATTCCCATACCTTGCAGCAAGCGGGCTGATCCACACCTGTACTCACCTGAGAACGTGTCCTCTTTCATAGGCAAGATGACTTGATTACTCTCCTTGCTTTTCTGATTCTAGAAAAACAGAAAGGAGCTAAACGCACAAGATCAGTATGGAAAACGACGAGAAGCAGGCAGGCAGTCTCAGGCAGTTTATCAACAGCAAGCAAGAAAAGCATGCCCACATAAACAACACGGTGGGGAATCCCACCATGGCACCTTCCACAGCCATCTTTATGGAGGGAGCACGCGCCCTGTCTGAAATTTGCCGTCAACGTGCAGGGTGGGCAAGGGCACCTGTCCCAGTAAGGGGCCTGGATTATTTTCTCCCACGTGTTAATCTGGGATTGATGTGCGGATACAAAACCAAAATCCACAATCTGTAGGATTGTAAAGTGGGTATGTTTTATTCAGCGCCGGGGAGCATGGAGAAGTTCCACCAAATCGTGTGTGCTTGACGCTGCAGCTCGCTTAGGTTATATAAAGTGTTACATATACATAAGATTTCCCAATACGCCTATACATACACATGACCTATCCCCACTTCGTATTAAAATTAGTTCCAAGAAGTCATTTCCATAAATTCCTCCTGACTGTGCTTGCACAGTGCCTCCTGGTGGTGGTCGTGGAGGGCTCCTCTTCGTCACTGCTAGTAACCTTTTGCTCTTGCGCAGACTCAGTTGTTCTTTGGCTCTTACCCAATCCGCAGGGTCGGTTTTAGCTGGTTCTTGAGACAACTCTCTGGTTTTTATCAGGAACTAGAAACTGCAAGACTTCTTGCTTCACCCAGTTTGCACAATGATCAGTACATTTAGTTTGCATAACAATTAGTAAGTGATA
>NW_010183447.1:0-2986 GCF_000695765.1 Mesitornis unicolor
CAATCAAAAACCCCTCACAGAAAACCCAATAGAATTGCTAGTCTACAGCTTTTGTTTTTAAATACACATGCTCTAAAACTTGGATTGTAAACTATTCAAGTGTATTTGCTATAGCAAAAATGAATTATCAGTCACCAAAACTCAGCTTTATCTTGAAATGACCCCTTTATACAACGCACTACTTTACAAAGGTTCCTGAAGTCAAGGGAACCTCTTACCCTTTGAGAGCAAATATTTATCTGAGAAGTGAGTAAGAAATCTTGCCAAGATTTTTGCAGCACCTATGCTCCTATACAAATCCATAAATCCTTATAAAGTTCAAGATGTATTAGTTTTTCCACAGGATGACCTGGATAAATTGCCCAAAATAACAGATAAAATCCTGAAAAATCGTCTTAAAACACAAAGAATTATTTTTAACGATATCTCTAGTCTCAGTTTACATTTCTCGTGTTACCAGTGATGACTTTAACTAAGCATCCTGTTAGCACTAAATATGCTCCTTCCACAACTGATTTTGGCTAATGTTTGTGATACATTTTAGTTGAGTTAATTAAATACAAACTCCTTCATCTACTGCTGCACCAGCATTCTTCTGAGTACACATACTTTGAGCTTAACACATTGCTATAGCCTTATCAGATGAAAAGTCAGCTTACCTCTTTCAGTATTTGGCACAATGGAGCATAATGCAGTTATTCTGTTTAACTGTTAAGCCTTACTTGTTAGTTCAGACTGCGAACAGAGTGGGCATCCACCTGTCTGCACTGGACTGCATAGATATGCACCAGTCCTGAGGGGAAAGCACAGAACATTGAATTTCACCAAGTTATGTTGCCCAACTGCATGAATGTTGGTATGTTTGTCATCTGAAAAATTACTGTTGAATTGCATAAAATTATATTTTTCTTATAGAATATAATTCCAGACTAAAAATGTGCTCTTTTTAATAGTTTGCTGGTAAGCCATAGATGAGGTGAAGATTGCTGATATCCACACAGTGAATTATAATATATTTTTCCAAGCATTAATGTGGTTTACCTGGAATAATGATGCCTGTTGACTAGCTATTTTGTGAAAGAGAAAAACAACTTTGATTTTCATCTTGTCACAGAATAGACAAAAGCACATCCCAAACCTGCATCCACTGCAAAGCAGTCGCTGCCCGTTTTGCAGCTTGGCTGTGAAGCACAATCTTAGTTCTCTCAGTGTAAAACTTTGCATGTGGAAACATTCAGAAGCAGAAGCCACACTGTGAAAAGCTAAGAGAAGAAACAGTAAAAAAAAAGAGGATAATTCTATCTTGAAACCTTGATAGTATAGTAACCCGGCATTTAAATCTTTACCTGACTACTTTTTATTCTGGAGCAGCAAAAGCAAATCTCTGCTTAGTTACAGTTAAAAACCTGGTACTGACAATCAGATTATTATTTTCCTGTCTTTTAAAGTCTTATGCAGCAAAAGCCTAAAAATAATAGAAACATGCTTCACAGAAATCGGACTAAATTTCTTTGTACTCAGAAACTAGGTAGAAAGATATCAGGAGCTTCTTTTCAAGTAATGCCAAACTATATGAAGTTGAAAAAAAAATCAAATTGGCTTCTCATAAAGCAGATATTCATTAAGCAATCCAGAGAGAGACCACAGAAAGAAGAAATAATCAGTAGAACTATTTAATCATCTATAAGTAATGAAATAATTTCTACAACTGAACTAATGAAAAAAGTTAGAGGAAGAAATACATTATTTAAGTGCTGGCGAACTGAAATTTGGAGGCTGCACGATGACATCATTCTGGAGCTGGAGTATTAGTGATGTAACAAACCCCAGGCATCTCCTCAAATGCTGGTCAACATGCATTGGGATATTAATATACATATCAAACTAAATTTCTAAATTGTCTCTGGCAGTACTAATTAGATGTTCCCTCACAGCTTAAAACTAGAGGATCACACAAATATCCTTAGAGGCAAATACGTGAGTTAATTGCAGTTCCCTGAATCTTGCTTGACTAAACAGAATAGCCATTTCTTACTCAGCAGAGGCTTTTCATATATGACTTATTCTCAGATGGAAGGAAATATATTGTTCTAATAGAGAAAGATTGATTCATTGACTTCATAGTGTTTTGATTCAGGCTAAATAAAAATGATGAATCCCTGAAGGGAAATCTGTTTTAGTATCCTTGTCTGGAAAGAGTAGTAGCTGGGAAGCTTGTTATCCTATATGCAGCAGGGGACACTGGGGAAAGTGCTGGTGATGAGCTTTCACTGTTATATGTGGGCAAAGAAAAAGTAGCTTTAAAATTGGCATTGCAGGAATAAAGGTGAAGCCTTGTTCCCACAGAAGTGGGCAGAAATTTTTTCCATGAAGGTAGCAGCGCTATGTCCTCAATTTCTTGTCACAAAGCTATCATTGTTGCTATGTTATGAATCACTTCTGCTCTTGCTTTGTTAAGGGCACTAACAGAAATCCCAATTAGTAGTGCGGTGGCTGTATAAATTTCATCCATACTACCACTTGGTCTGTTTTAACCAGCAATGGAGGGGAGGGAAAAGGACTCTTAAAACACAGACAAGTGACCTTAAAAAGCACTATATTACTTCCCTCCTATGTTCTGTTTTCCTTATCTCTGTACACTCACTGAAAAAAGCTTAGGAGAAAAACAGGTAGGCAGACCTCACACCCCAGTGCCAGGAAGGCCTTCCCCATGTCAATCTTTTGCACAGCCTGCGAGGACATTGCTCCAGGATGGGCTGGTTTCAGTGTCTGTGTCCCAACGCACTTCAAAGGTCTCTGTGAGTGTTTTCTCTGTGAGCTCCACCCAGGAACAGCACTCCATGTTGCTGGTCTCTCTGGTGAGCTCAAAATAGCAAACAAAATAGGCTTTCAGGGTCTTTTCGTTTCTTCCTCATTAAGCCTGAGAATTCAGTTTGTTCCAGATATATACCCTATGGCAGAAAACCAAGCAAATAAGATTTCAGCA
>NW_010183447.1:3017-27218 GCF_000695765.1 Mesitornis unicolor
AGGAGCAAGCACACTGCACAACTGCGACAATTTACAATTGAGTGGTTTAGGATTTGTTGCTAGCATATGGCTTAATTAAATAAAACCCTATTTTAAAAGGTTACTCTCTGTGCAGCTGTTAATATGTAAGCACTCAGTGCTGCATGTAGAGAACAGCTCCAAGGCAATTTATTCATTTAAACATCAAAAAATAAGCACCAAAAGAGAAAACTGGACTTTTATCTTTTGATTTTTGTTCTAGTTTTATTAGCTATAGGCAGTTCCTTGGGTAGTAGATTTAAAATCCATAGGCAAGAAAGGGCATTGTGAAGTCTGCAAACTCTTAGACCCATATTCAACAGCAGAAAGAAAGAGGAGAGAAAATATTTCTGCACAGCAAGAAAAATCTGAGTCTGCCAGAGATGACTACAGCTGCAGCTGTATTAGTGCCAGCGGTGCATATGTTTCTTATGGGCAACTGAATGCTTTCCATTCAGTGTGTAAGAATCCTGTTCTCTTGACCTATATTAACTGGAAATGCTCTAAAATTTTCTGAAACAGAGCCATACAGAAACCTTGCATATATAATTATTCCCTGTTCTGTAAAATGTCTGAAGTTTTTTTACACATATACATAAATACATGGGCTATTGCTCTTAGTGTCCCAGAGATAGATGCTTTCACTTAAAATTCAGAGAAAACAATGAAAAAATGCTCATTCCAAATATGTCTAGATTGCATCCTAAGTGGACATTTTGGCAAGCCCAGGCAATTCAGATAAGGTATATTGTGGGAACATGCTAGGTCTCCCCACTGGCCTACGTGCCCATATTTTCTGCATAGAAACAGAGTGTGCGTATGTGTGCGTGTGTGGATGGAAAACTGCACAGACAGATTTTGTCTTACAGGGAGTCAACGCACTCAGGGCAAGTGGCCAGGTCTGGAAACTGGGAAGGTTTCCCAGATCTCAAAGTACAGACATAGCCACAGAGAGCCAGGGTCTGGCTCCCCAGTTCCCTGGTTTTCATGCTCCAGTTGTCCAAAAGGGTCTGAAAACAGGTCTAAAAGGCTTCACCATTGTTTGCTTTTTCATAAAAGCTGTCTTCAAGGAACAAAGGAGAAATAAGAATACTTGCATAAAAAGCTTTAGATCCCAGGTCTCAGATCCTCGTGGATCAGTCTGATCAGAAATAAAAAATAATGACTGAAATAAGGTGCTGGACTGAGGCAGAAAAGTGCTCCAGCAAAAGCGTAGCACATGACAGCACATGCTTTGGAGGAAATGTTGAAATAGAGCTCTTGAAGAACATCAAACAAAATAATCTTTCAGCCATTCCTTCTGTAGACTTAGGAGAGAGCATTCAGAAATAAAAATATATTGAAGAGACTGTGGAATATCCACATCTTTGCTGGAAATCTATAGGCACTATGAACGCTATTTCCTCCTGTCCACTGTATTTGTGAACTACATAGTCCATGGGAAGATTCTTGTTCTTCTAAATCACCATTTTTAAGCTTCATAGGATTTCCAAGCACTTTCCACCATAAAGATTAAATCACACCAATACTCAAAGGCAACAGCTTTTTATCAAATACCTAGCAGAGTATAGAGCTCATATATAAAAATAAAGACTATCACATCTCACTGAAACTCTAGAGAGGGTTTTTTTCTTAGGCTTTTTACACAAAACACTGACTAAGCTTCACTTTACTTGCTTTCTGGATCAGACAACAAAACAATAAATAAAAATGATACAGTACTATGATGCAATATTCTCCCATTTTCTTGAAAGCATATGATTCAAATATTTCAAAAACTAATTAGGTCAGACTAACTACGTTTGGACTGATAGCAATCTAATCCCTCCACTAAGGTTGCACTTTTCTCTCCATGCTTCTGACAATCAAAAGATGCTTAATGTGGCTGATAGAAATAGAAATCTTACGTGTTGATCTGCTTCAGGCAACTGGTAACTTCATCTACTTCAATGTCAGTTGCCAAGGGAACCAACAAATTGAGTCAGTGATAAACAGGGTGATCAATTTTTGTTATTTTTCCCTCTGCCTTTCTGTACTAAGTCAAAATGTCCTTTTATCTCAGTAAGCTCATCAAGCACAGGTTTGGTCTCTTGTTTAATTAATACAGCTCATAAAAAACCAATACTTCCGCTGCATCACAATAGTGAAGCTTGACAGCTGGGTGGGCTGAAGATGAGCCATATTCACAAATGCCAAATCAAAGATTGCAAAAATGTCACAGCTCCTAGTAACTACTGTTAAGAAATGCCTTATCCTTCAAAGGCAAATGAGCAGTGTGGACATATATGCTGGGATTAATTTGATCTTCACTTTTCACCCACAGTCACCTTGTCATCAACTGAGCAACTTCAAAGCATCAAAAGAGAAGGAAATAAATTGTGGGCTTAGACTTAAGATTGACCTGAATAACACTAAAGCGAGTCTGAGAGAGTAGAATGGCAAGAAGATATGAGTCAAAAAAATCATTTTGGAGTAAATTTTTAGTAGTCCCTAAATTGTGCAAAGGGAGATTATAACAGTCATGGCAGAACACAGTCCAAACTCCAGATCTCTCTTAAGTTTGAGAGCAGTGGGATGGAGGTCAGACATGTTCTTGAAGTGAGGCACACAGACCACAGCCTGTCTTTCAGCTGACATCCCAGGCTAATGCCTGCTGAAGTCAGTGAGAGATTTTACCATGAGAGTTTTGTGTTAGGGGTCATCATTCAAATCCGTGGTAGAATACACTGATAATAAACATATACAATGTACACAAGAGTAACAGTGGAAAAAAGTGACAGTATAAAACTTACAAAAAGAGCTACACATATAAAAACACAGTACTTAATATACAGTTCAGCCCCACATCACTCCTAACTACTTTTTAAAAGTAAAAACTGGGCAATAGTTTAAATTAGATGAGAAAAGGGATGAAAAAATAGAAGAAAAAGGATTTCGGACTAGCAGTGAAAAATTAAATTCCTACAGTGAAGATCCAACCCACATTTTTTATTTAATAACACTGGGTTTCGGCCACTTCTCTATCTCAGATATAGTTTAGTATACTTAGAAATCACAGGGAATTCATCTGTCTGGTTATTATAAAATCACACTACAGCAGTTCTGAAGCAGCAACTACAAAGAAATATGAAGTCAAAGTAATCTCTGTGGTCTTCAAAAAGCAGTTCATATTATTTCTATTTATAAGAAAGTGATTAATTACATTAATACTCTTTAGCGAAAGAATTATTTTCTGAGAAGACTTGTTTAGCAGTTTTGCAGTCAAACTTTTGTGAGATTCTAAGTGTTTTCCTGCAAATGAGATGATCTTCTCACTGGTGCACTGAGGTCATGCTTGATAAATTACAGATTTTGTTACAGATTAACTATATTTATGTTGGGATGCTAGAAAATCTGGGCCAGAAAATCTGCTTACCCATCTCCTGTAAAAGACTTGTAACCGTGCCATGCTGAAGAGAGGGAAGCTCTTCTTACCTTTGCTATCTTGGTGAGTGCAGAGATCACCTGGGAGCAAATAAAGAAAAGGCAAAATTAGAAATAAGGAACAGCATGGTTATATCTTCCAGATGTACTGAGGAAACATCAACATGTAGAACAGCTGGTTCCTCCAATACCTCTGTGAGGAGTTCTGCTTCTGTTTGTCCCTCTCCTACTGATAGTACAAGCACATGGTGTATGGGGTTGAGGTGTCCCTAAACCACAACACATGGTAAATTACAGATTCTTGAATTTGGTCCCTGAAATAAGTCTTCAGCTCTCACTTTTGCAAGTTCTGTTTCTTTTGACGTACGCTTGCATTTATTTGTCAGGCAGTGAAGCAGATATCTTTTTCTCTTGTATTTAATATTAGTTAATGAACTGCACAATTAGAAACCCAGTTGTTTCGGAAGACTTTTTACTTATTTTCAAACAGGAAGCTAAGATTCAACATTTAGCCTAATAAATATGACTTTCATCACTTTTCTGAAATACAGCTATACATTTAAACTTGCTCTTCAGCAAAGCGTTTTGAAAATCAAGCTGATCAGGAATAATTTTTCTTAAAATATAAAAATATATTCACAAATACAAAAAAAGAAATGTGAATGCAAACATCATATACCCATAAAGATTGTAACCTTTGCAGTACACATGATCCCATCACCTGAATTTCCTTGGATGTTTCCATCCCCGTCTCCTGCTGATGTTGTCAGTCTGAAAGCACCGTTCATAAACTGCTGCCAGTGAGGAAGGTCGGTTCTGTTGTTTCATTCATAACAGCTAGACTTACAGGCAGCACTGCATAGGTAGTTACATCACTTCCTTTGCACCTACATTTCCCCGCAATGTGTAGCTTCTGAATCAAACTTCAATTATATTAAAGATTGCTTGGATTACTTTTGATAGGCGCAATTAGTATTTAGAAACTACGTTGACTAGTTTAGGAAAGAATAGGAATCCTTCCAAAACTATCTAGTCAGACCTATGCCTAAACACAGATACCCATTAATTCCATTTTAATAAATGGAATATACTAAAAAATATCCCAGATAAAGAGATAATAAAACTTTGGAAAGGCTGATTTTAAAGTTGCCCTGGATGAATGTGTAATGAAAAGAATGAGAACTGGAAGATCACAATCCGCTAGTTCTGGCTTGTTGAACTCTGGCTTTTGCCAAGATGTTGCTATAGGGAATGGCTATGAACAGTCCTCATGCCTCATCTCTCTGCAGTGGCCCTGCCAACCTTCACCAGGCCGGGATATCACATCACTGAGACCAAAGAGCTGAAAAGCATTTGGCATTCTGCTTAGAGCCCAAAACAATCAGTCACATCCTAGAAAAAAATGTAAATAATTTAGAGCTTTGTTTTAAATTACTATCTTCATATTCAAAAATCAAAAAGATTGTTTAGAAGCTGCATTACCAAATTATCTTTTGTAACGTCTCATCTGGCTCTTACCCAATAAAACAAAACATTAACAGAAGTCCCACACCCTAAGACTTGTAGGCTGCAATTCTACAGTTTCTATAAATACTCTAGCCAATAGTAGGAAATTCTACTTGTTATTTGTCATAATAATATATGTATCTTTTATTCTGCTTCTGTGATGAGCCAAGAAATATGAGATTAACTTCTCTAAAAACTGTAGGACTTTGCTCTGTTTATGCCAAGACTTTTGTGTAGTTTGTTTCTGATCTCTATTTCGTAAGAGAGAGGAAAGTAATTTGTGAAGTTAAAGTCTGCTTACAGAGCTATTATTAAAGCATCATAACATATACAAACATGCTTAGCATTTAATGCTACTCTCAGATTCTTTGTTAATATTTCTTCAATGGTAATATAACTAGCAATACAAAATACAGATATTAAAAAGCCACAGATATTTAAATATAAAACATAGGTTTAGTACTCCATTTAATCTATTCTCGTGACAGAAAAGTAATCTAATCTACATGTATAATTTCTCTCACTGCAGCAGTTAAAAAAATAAAAAAAAAGATTTCCAGCGTACACTTTAGCTACACAGTCAAAATTCATGCATCAAAACTTATGTTGTGGTGCAGTGGTATATTTCAGTCATCAACTTGTGTTTAGTGAGTCTCAGGAATCATGGTCCCTTAGAAAGTCCTTTGATTTCGCAGAATCACAGAACGTTAGGAGTTGGAAGGGACCTTGAAAGATCATCCAGTCCAACCCCCCTGCCAGAGCAGGATCACCCAGACCAGGTCACACAGGAACACATCCAGGCAGGTTTTGAATGTCTCCAGAGAAGGAGACTCCACAGCCTCTCTGGGCAGCCTGTTCAGTGCTCTGTCACCCTCACAGTAAAAAAGTTTTTCCTCATGTTCAGATTGAACCTCCTGTGCTCCAGCTTGCACCCATGGCTCCTTGTCCTCTCATCTGACATCACAGAGAAGAGCCTGGCTCCTTCCTCCTGACACTCGCCCTTTACAAATTTATAAACATGAATGAGGTCACCCCTCAGTCTCCTCTTCTCCAAGCTAAAGAGACTCAGCTCTCTCAGCCGCTCCTCAGAAGGGAGATGCTCCACTCCCTCAATCATCTTTGTGGCTCTGCGCTGGACTCTTTCAAGCAATTCCCTGTCCTTCTTGAACTGAGGGGCCCAGAACTGGACACAATATTCCAGATGCAGTTATGATTTAGCAATTCAGATTGTTCAGATAAAGAAGAGGCCTATAAAGAATAGAAGATTAAATTTATAAATTGTAATTGGTGGGCTTGGATAACAAGTTCAGTAGATGGTCCAACCTTTTAGTACTCAGCAAGTCTGGTTAAACTTAGCAGTAAGGAAAATATGCAAAATAAATTTAAATATATGATGGATGTGTGGTCAGCACCTTCAAATGCTTTAGCCTCGTTCTTACAGGATTTGTTTATCCTAATTTTCTTATAGCAATGACAGCCTATTGCTGCTTTTGTTATTCCTTCATGACAAATTGTGTGAAATAGTAGCACCACAGAGCAGTCAACTGGATGGTCCAAGAAGGTTTAGCTGCTGGGAGTCCTGGTGATGCAATTTGGAGTGACAGAAATGTGAGTATCTTCAGTGATTTTTGAACAGTACATCATGAAAGACCATAAATGTCACACAGCCATCAGAAGTATTTTACTTTAGTTCAGGACCACACTTTTAATGGTAACTGCTTGCTGTGCCTTGGTTAAAAAAGTGGGGAGAACTAAGAGCATCCAACCTTACTTCCTTTCGGACAATGCTGATCTGGAAGAGCTATTCTGGCCACTAATAAGTGTTCTGGCCAGCTGGGAAGACTAGGGGTTGTCTGAAACAAAACTCCTGAAACATGTATATTACAGACACTGTGTCCTCCTCATCTGTGGTTCTACTGGAGAGATCTTCTGCTCTCCTCTCCTCCTGCACTGTTTGTTCTCACAGGCACTGCTGGTGGCAACATCTCTTTGAAGGGTGTACTTCTTCCCTAAGCAGAACGGGTTGTAGAATTGGTTATCAGCACCAAAAAGTGTTACAGGTTTGAGAAAAGACGTATCTGTGCTTCTGGGTTGTAACATCTCTTTATATAGGAGCTGCTTTGCAGCCAAGAGGAGACAGACAATCTGTGGACCGTACAGAAGGGCAAGGACTTCTGAAAAAGAGGTGGCAGTGGCAAACAGGAATGGGAAGAATTGCGACTCTGAATAATGAAATTTCTTTTTTGTTTCAAGGCACTGCAGTTTCATGTCACCCTTTAGAATAGACAGTTTCAGTTGGAAGGGACCTACAAGAATCATCTACTTCAACTGCCTGACCAGTTCAGGGCTGACCAAAAGTTAAAGCATGCTGTTAAGGGCATTTTCCAAATGCCTTTGAAACACTGACAGGCCTGGGGTTTTGACCACCTCTCTAGGAAGCCTTTTCCAGTGTCTGACCCTCTTGGTAAAGAAATGCTTAATAATGTCCAGTCTAAACCTCCCCTGGTGCAGCTTTGAACCATCCCCGTGGGTCCTATCCCTGGATATCAGGGAGGAGAGTTCTGGTCCTAGGAAGCTGTATCACACCTCAGCCTCCTTTGCTCCAAACTAGACAAGCCCAGAGTCCTCAGCCACTCCTCACAGTTCATGCCTTCCAGCCCTTCCACCAGCTTTGTTGCCCTCATGTGGACACATTCAAGGCCCTTCACATCCTTCTTAAATAGTAGGGCCCAGAACTACACACAGGTCTCAAGGTGAGGCTGCACCAACGCCGAACACAGTGGGACAGTCCCCTCCTTTGCCCAGCTGGTTGTGCTGTGCTTGGTGAACCCCAGGTTGGGGTTTGTCCTTTTGGCTGCCAGGGCACACTGCTGACTCATGTTGAGCAGCACCCCCAGGTCTCTTTCTGCTGCTGTGAGGATGCTGTCTTCTGGGCATAATCCTCCTCCTTATCCCTCTCCATACATCTCTTTTTCCTCTCTTTTCATTTGTATTTGCTTATCATGAGGAAGAATTAATCTTTGCACAAACTGTTATCTCATCTGGTTTGTAATTCAGCTAAGGGATAGCTGTCTGAAGGACAATGCAGCAAACACAGCCGTAGTTATGTGATTAAAAACTTGCAAAGTCCAGTCCATTGTGGAATAAATGAGTAGCCTCAACAATGCTTTAACAAAGATTTTCACCAGAATAAATCTGAATCCAGACCTGAGTCTTCTTTTAAGGGCATTTCAAACCTGACATATCAGGTTTATTTGTTGCACCTTCTACCCAGCCAAAACTGGATTGGTGTGATAATTTCTTTAAAGGGATGCATGCCTCTGTCTTTACTCTCCTTCCTTGCTCTTGATTTCCTTCTCTTAAATGTCCATTTAGTAGTTAGACTGCGAAGAAACAGTAAAATATGTCACTAAATAATGGCAATCTTTTTCAAAGCACAACATGTGGTTATCCTTCTTTACTGTTGATTAGATTGAAAATCTTTTCATAAGAATTACCATGATCTTTGTGAACCCTGGTCAAACTCTAAGTTAAAATTTTTATCTTACTATAATAAGTAAGCAATTTAAGGTATTCAGCTTAATAATTTATGCTGCTGTTAGTAGTTTTAATGTTTCCCAGACAGATACAAATGAAAGTACAGTCCACATCATCAGTTTTAATATATTCAAGGTTTTGAAGAGCTCTATATTTTTTAAATCTACACAAACAGTTTTCACTTTTGAATTAGATATGTGCAATATAATTCTTTAATCTTTCAGAATTGTTGTCTATATTGTCTGAAACAAAAATTGCAGGTGCTGAAACACAGAAACACCACTGCGATAACTTCAAACAAAAATCTGAGCATTTATTTCCAACCTGCTTCTAGAGTTCACAAAGTTTAAAGTATGCGGTTTGCTAAATAAGCTGTGGTCCCTTTAAAGATGTCTACATAATTATAAATGAAACTGTGATATCATAAACTAACAAACAGTTCCTGAAGAATATTTTTTAAACAAAAAACATACAACAATATCACTAGAAAATCAGAGCTGCTTTATTTATTTCAAATTACTACTTGCCCTTGAATTTACAGGTTCCAGACAAGATTTTTCAAACGTGTTCACTAGGGTCTAATTTTGCTCCGAGTCCTTCATTGTCTTTCACTTTTTTTTTTTTAATATATATGTATTTATAAGATGGAATTGGAAATCTGCCTGGGGTAAAGGAACAGGTCTGCCTGGAGTGGATTAGTATTTGCACCCTGATTTGCACACATTTGGCAAATAACAACAGCTACAGAATAACTGAAGAACAAAGTCTTTAGTATCATCCTAGACCATCAAAAATTCAATATCAAGTACTTAAAATTCATACAGACTGTAATGAGATTATTCATGGGATATAATGTTTGTCAGGATAAGGCCTGACAACAGTATAAGACTGTGAAAAAACAGAGATAAATTTTGCAAATCGTCCATAACATTAAAAAAGCTATTCATAAAGCAATAGTATTTAACATGTGCAAAGACTGTGGAATCTAGCCATATCTAACCACTATTTCGCTCAGATTTGAAAGCACTAGAACTGTTAAATATTATTCTCTAATCTGTTGTGTGCCAGTGTACACTATGAGACATTGTGTTATGTGATGTGAATGGCTAATTTCCCAGAAAAATTAATGACACCTTACAGCGATCAGTGGGAGGGGAAGTAGGGAAAAGCCGAAAGGGAAAAGAAGAAGGAGGTAATTGCTATGTTTTAAGCTTGAACAACCATTTTGTCTCAAATTTGTGTAATATGTTGCAATAAAATGGAGAAGAAAATTTATCTCCACTTCACAATTAGTTGGCGTACCCTGTTGTCAGCTGCCTGGTTTAGGATTCAAGTTAATCTTCTAAAATAACTCCTACAAGCAAATAGTTTTCACTGTCTGGTAAGAGACTGTGAGCTCATTTGCATGACGAGGTTTAGCTGAAGCTCGCGACAGTTTTACAGCATTGTGTCTGACAGCTTGCAAAATAGAGCAGCCTCTGCGGCTTTTTGATAATGATAGTTACATAGCTCCATTTCATTTATGTGGGATGCACAGACATAGTTATCTTTAAATGGTTGAAATTGCCTGGCACTGAAAAATAATTCTAAATATTCTAAATAATTACTTTATTAGTAATTCTTCTGGCTGGAATAATTTTGTACTTCATACCTTAGCGTTGTCCTTTCCTGTAAATAACTAATCTGAATGACACTGAATAGTATAATTCAAAAGAGATACAAGCTTTAAATGTTGAGGTTTCCACCACAGGAAAGATTGTTCTTCATGTTCACTATTGACAGCCCTTACCCAGGAAGTGACAATCAAACATGGCAAACAGAAATTGCTGCTGATGAGGAGCTGTTGAACTACACAGCATGAAGGCTGACAGGTTCTTTACAGCACAGTCAGAGATAAACCATCCTCCTCTCTGCACAACAATACCCTCATCTCATCTAAGAAACGCAACCTGACCTGACCCGACAACTATTTCCACTAAGCAAGCTTCCACCAGCAGCCACATTAAGGACAGTATTCTCAGGTTATCCACTTCCATTCTCTAATTGTCAGTTAAAGCTGCGAATGATCCACTGATGAACTTTGCTCTGCATCCTTCTGGAAGGTGAAGTTTCAGTGCCAGCACTGCCTCACAGACCACCATGTTGGAGAATCACAGGAGACAAGGAAATTCAACTTGCTCTTGACTGATGTTCCAAGAACAACAAATGCCAGAGCATCTGCTATTGCCAAAGTAAAAAAAAAAATAAAGATTCAGAAAGAATAACATACAGACTATTTAAGAACAACTGAGACTTCACTGTATGCTTGTTTCTCCAAGTCATTGACAAAAAAGTTGTCTAAAGCCTGTCCCTCACCAGTCCTATGGACCTCCACTACTGATCTGTTTCCACCTTGAAAAGTTATCATTAAGCCTTACCTGTTAGTTTCTATTCCTTAGTCAGTTTTCAGTTCTCTGAAGGACCTGTCCTCAAAACCTGTGGCAATTTACAAAAGTAAAATAGTTCTCATAAATTTAACCCAACCCTGATTATAATAAAGAAATTGACTCTTCTGAAATTTTTTCATGAGTTACATGCACATATGGTTGCAGACTGAGAATGCAGCACTAATACAATATGCCAGGGGAAGGATGGAGGAAGAGAGAGAGGGAAGTGCCTTGTTCATGCCCTCTTATTTTGACAGTGAGAGTGCCACAGAGACCCTGTTGTCGATCAAGAATACTATACAGCACAAGAATGCTCCAGGTGGTCTAGTGCTCACTGTATAGACAAGAACGCACTCCAGTATTTTAGAGGCACTCTTGAGTTAATAAACCATATTGTAGAGGTAGTTATGTAAATGGCCTAAAAATCATTTATTTGCAGATTTCTTGATCATAAAGTATGCCAGCAAGACAGCTGTAGTGAAAGAGCTTGCAAAGAAAACCGGGTAGGTTGCTACAGAAATTGTCATGTTAGAAGATAGTTTTACAAGATAGTGGAATTTTAGTAAACCAAACTTCCAGCTCTTCAAGGAGTTAGTCAATAGACTCCCACTGGGAAACTGTTGTCAGGAACAAGGGAGCAGAACAGAGCTGGTACATCTTTAAGGATGCTTTCCATAGAGTGCAAGAGCTCTCGATCTCCAAGTGTAAGAAATCAGGAAAGGAAGTGAAAAGACCCACATGGCTGAGCAGAGACCTGCCAGTCAAACCAAGCAGTGGAAGCAGGGACAGGTATCCTGGGAAGCGTATATGGACACTGCCACATTGCACAAAGGCAAAGGTGCAGCTGGAGCTCAAATTGGCAAGGGATGCAAAGAATAATAAGTGCTTCTGTAGGCATGTAAGCCAGAAAATTAAAGTCAAAGAAAGTAACCCCCTTGACGAACATGACTGGAAAACTGGTAACAATGAACGAGAAGACGGCTGAGGTACTCAACTACTTTTTTACTTCAGTTTCCACTGACAGCCTCTTTTCCCACACCTCTTGAATAGATGGACTTCAAGGCAAGGAGTGGAAAATCAAAGTCCCTTGACTAAGAGAAAGTCAAATTCGAGATCTTCTGAGGAAACTAAACACACAGAAGTCTATGGCACCTGACAAGATAAATCCCAGAGTCCTAGGGAAAATTATTGATGCAGTTGTCAAGCCACTTACCATAATATTTGAAAAGTCATGGCAGGCAGGTGAAGTCTCCAGAGACTGGAAAAAGGGAAATATTGTACCCATTTTTATAAAGGATAGAAAGGAGGACCCTGGGAACTACCAAGCTGTCAGCCTCCACTGTGTGCCTGAGAAGATCATGGAACAGATCCTTCTAGAAGCTATACTGAGACACATGGAGGACAGGGAGATGATTCAAGACAGCCAGCATGGATTCACCAAAGGCAAGTGTTGCCTGAGTAACATCCTGGCCTTCTCTGATGGAGTGACTACATCTGTGGAGAAGGAAAGAGCTACTTATGTCATCTATCTGGACTTCTGTAAGTCCTTTGATATAGTCCCCCACAAGATAGTTCTCTCTAAAGTGGAGAGATAAGGATTTGATGGAAAGACCATTCAGTGAATAAGGAATTAGCTGGATGGCAACATCCAAAGGGTAGTGATCTCAGTAGCTCAAAGTCTAGATGGAGTTCAATGTTAAGCAGTGACCCTCAGGGGTCTGTATTGGGACCCATGCTGTTTAATATCTTTATCAATGACATGAGCATTGAGATTTGGTACAGCCTCAGATGTCTGTAGATGGCACCAAGCTGAGTGGTGCAGTTGACATGCCAAAGGGATGTGATAACATTCAGAGGGCCCTGGACAAGCTGGAGAAGTAGGCCCATGTGAAATTCATGAGGTTCAAGAAAGCTAAGTGTAAGGTACTGAATACAGGTCAGGGCAACTCTCACTATCAATACAAGATGGGGGATGATGTGATAAAGAGCAGCACTGTGGAGAAGGGCTTAGGGTTACTGGTGGATGAAAAGCTGGCAATGTTCACTTGCAACCCAGAAAGGCAACCTTATCTTGGGCTGCATCAAAAGAAGTGTGGTCAGTAGGTAAAGGGAGGTGATTCTGCCCCTCCACTCTGCTCTCATGAGACCTCACCTGGAGTACTGCATGCAGCTTTGGAGTCCTCAGTACAGGGAGGATATGAACGTGTTGGGCAGGTCCAGAAAAGGACCACAAAGATGATCAGGGGGCTGGAATGCCTGAGGACAGGCTGTGGGAGTTGAATTTCTTTAGCCTGAAGAAGAAAAGCCTCTGAGGAGACCTTATTGTGGCCTTTCAATAGCTAAATGGGGCTTATAAGAAAATAGGCCTGTAGTGACAGGACAAGGGTTAAAGGTTTTACACTAAGGGAGAGTGGATTCAGACTAGATATAAGGAAGAAGTTCTTTACTATGGGGGTGATGAAACACTGGGAGGTTGCCTAGAGAGGTGGTAGGTGTCCCATCCGTGGAAACATTTAAGGTGAGGTTGTACAGGGCTCTGAGCAACCTGATCTAGCTAAAGATATCCCTGCTGATTGCAGAGGGATTAGACTAGGTCACCTTGAATGGTCCCTTGCAACACAAACGATTCTATGGCTCTGTGAAAAAGAAATGCCTAGGACAAATCAGTGGTATCTGGAAAACCTGAAAGTGTTTATAGCTTAACCAGTTAAAAGTAGTTATTTTCTACAGCTACAATAATAGAACAGGAAAGCTGCTGGTAAATACAAGTGAGTAAGCCCTACTAAACTGCAAAAGGTGGTTGAGAATACCCACAATTATACCAGAGGAAAAGGTCTTTCCAGTAGAGAAACTCCAGATGACAGGTGTAAGTCTGTTTCCCCAAAGGCTCTCCAAAACTGGTAGCGATGATGACACTCGTAAAATATCTGCATAAATATAATATGAAAGTACACATCAAGGATCCCTCAGAGAATAGTCATGCCTGTCTGCTCAATTGTATTTTTAAAGCATGCTTATGAAATATTTGATTATGAAATTAGTTATTATGTTATTTGGCTTCCCAAAAAAACCTCAAAATTATTGCAGAAGCAGAGGAAATGGCAACATAAATTAGAACTTAACTAGCAGAGAAAACAAAAGCAAAGCCCTTAAAAGCAAGAAAAATGGGACTACCAGCCTGGTAATTCTTGTTGAAGAATGGCATTTGATGGGCCATGGACATATAGGACATGATGAACTCTATGTTTCTTTGTAAGAAGCATGACTTTAAAAATTCTATTGTCACTCTTAAGGCACTTTCTTCTGTTGTGCCATCCTCAAATATTGCATGTGTTGCTTATACAAGTATTATTTCCTATGAAAAGCTGGCCAAGGCAAAATATTTCTTCATGTTTTGTGAACCACTATAATGAAAACCATGAAGTTACCAAACTTGGACGCTTTAATGGTCTTTTAGGTATAGTTATACTTACAACAGAAATCTTCGACAGAAGTATATTCTAAGAGGACATAAAAGTTGGTATTTTAAATAAGGCCCATTTGTTTTTAGCCATTTGAACTTCTACCATGTTCTATTCCTATTTAAACTACATGAAGCCTGCAAATCAAACACAATTCCTTCAATGAAACTTGTTGAAAAAGAAGTTAAGAATGCGATGTGGCACTGCAGAGATTAATTGAACTACTGTGTTCCAAGGTAGTGTGTAATGAAATTGCTAAAAGCTGCCCTGGAGCTTTCATTAGCACCAATACATTTGTGCTTGACACAGAAATGATTGTGTTTTCCTCCATACAGTGTAATTTGGTTAGGAAAGAAATTTGATTATTCTTATAATCTTTCTGCATCCTAATGATTTGAAAACAGTGTTCAATGTATTCAATATATTTATCTAACTGAGCAGTGTAGCATAGTTGGCATGGCACTGGTTAGGAGAAATAAGGGTATATTTTGAGTAGTGAGGTCTCAGGACCTGCCATTCCTTGTATTTCTGTATCTTGACATGGAGGTCTCTGTGGGCCATAGGCAGTGCTTGGTGACACTGCTTATACTTGCTAGCATATACACTTGTCAGTTAACCCACTACGTGCAGAAGTCATGCAACAATAGTGCAATAGGCATACCTGTACAGGTCTGTTAGCTATGATGAATATGAGTAGCTTCAATTATAGGTCTTTTCCTGGAAGACTGTATGCAGTTTTTGTTCCACAACTGAAAAAGAGATGCTGAGATGGAAATAATTCAGAAAAGAAGTCTAAGAATGATCCTGCGATTCACTTCTTAATCCCACCTGGACAAGATGTTGTTGTCTATAAGTAGATACATGAGGACATTTCTAATACCAGACAGTTCCTTCATCAAGCATAAAGGGCATAATAGAATTCAGCAATTAGAAGTTGACATTAAAATACATGATTATTTAAAACTGGTGTAATGATCAGCCTGCGTACTCAGGGGATTCTCTGTTACAGAACAACTTAGTTTATATCACAGATGGGATATTTATCATCATAGTACACAAATTATTGGCTTATAAGCATGTTTTACAGCGGATTAGGCTGTTGTATTATAAGATTTGGCCTCTGCTTTTAAAGTCTATGGCTATGCTCTTTTTATTGGAGAGCATAATTTACTAAAAAATGCTGCCTTCTGGCTTTCCAGGTAACTTTGAATATACTTTTTCCCCTTTAGTCATTCTTACTAAACTATTTTGACATTGTAAGCGAATTCCCAGTGACAGTGATGTCAGAAAGTGAGTAAATAGGATGAATGAGGAGAAACAATGAGTGACCTAGCACCTTGAAGAGTCTACCTGTCATTTGTATGGTGCTTTTGCCTCAAAGTACTTTGCAAAGATTTACAACATGATTATCATCATCATTTGAAGGCTAGAGAGGTTTGGAAGCAAATAGTTAAATAATGTGTCGAAAGTTATAGAAAGTGGTAGTAAAACTTTAAAAAGGAGGCCAGTTGTCTTTCCAGTCCCACACCCTGGACAGAGGAGAAAATTGCCTACTTTAAAAATGTTACAGATATGTTTGAACCATTGACAAAGATCCTGATCTAACAAGGGAATTGATAGATCATTTACTCAAAAAAATAACTGTGAAAATCATGGATCCCCAGCTGTAAAGTGATAAGCACAGGACTAACAAAGACTGGAAAATAAATATTAAACAAGGAAATAAAAACAGGTATTAAATTGAGGTTGCTCCCTTACATGAAAATTTCTCTTCATACTATTCATACTAGACAAACAAGAAGGAGACTACAAGTTTTCCTCCAAAACTTCATCACAATTAAAATAATTTAGAACAGCTGAACTGCAAAACTCTGTCTTCGAATGAGTTCCCACTTTTAATGGTCAAAACATGTCTATTTTGAGGCTGAAATGAATAGACAATACTCAGGCAATAATATAACACAATATAACTCATGGAATACAGATTACCATACTGCAACATACTAGTGAGCCCACAAAGTGACATTTAGTGACAAAAGATTTCGTATCTGTGTTTCATATGCAGCCCAAAGGGGTTGCAGAAATGCAAGTCTACACACCACAGCTGGAGCAGAGGCACATCTGCCATGTGCAGATCCTAGAGGAGTAATCACTGAGAATCCCCATCCATTCAACAATGAATGGTAGAGTAATTCCTATTGAGGATGTGTCCTAAACACTGGGGATGTTTCTGTTCTAAAAACAGAAGTAATGTCCTGAAACACTATATTCCAGTCTTGAAACATGACTTTACTATTGAAGTAAATGTAATAATCACTATATTTGTTAAGTCAGGTCCTGTGACTAGATACACACTAGAAAGGTAACAGTGCTAAGAGTGTCTTTGTCATCATTGGGATTGGATGGCAGCAGGAACTGGTAATAGCAAGTGTTAAATTTAAAGTGGCATAAATTAGGAAAGAAACAAAGAACTGATAGCTGGATTAACAAAAGCATTAAGAGTCTTTGTAGGTATTTAGATACTGTAGGTACCTAGATAAATAAATTCATAAGACTTTCTGTGCTACTGCCACCTACACATGATGTCTTGCTATCCTCGGCGCTCAAATTTCCAAGATTAATGTTTATTAGGATATGGGGGATATTTCAATGATACATTTTTTTGCAGTTTTGGTAATACTAGGCAAATTAATGCTTTCCTTATACTTGGAAAGTATCAAGCAGGTACTTTGTTTCTCCTCCTTGTTGAGAACTATATTTGTAGAGGTTTTCAAAGCACACCTAATTGATCTCTACATAGGAAAATGTCATCCTCATTTGTCTAGAAGCTATGCATGGTGAAATGCATTTAAATGGAATATTGCCTGACACAACCTCAACACCCACCTTTGTTTCCCAGACACATGAACGAATTAATAGGTGGTCAAGAGCTCTCTGAACCCTTCCTGTGGAAGGATGTGGCATTTAGCACAATATTGTGTCTTCAGCCATCTGGACAAAATTACTGTGGCTTCCTGCTATTAGCAATTTCTGTAAGTACCTTAATTTAATTCTTCAGTAGTTACTCACCTGTCACAGTTTTTACCTGGTGTTTTTAGACTTTGACCTAAATGAGAAGCACATTTGAGTATATTTTTGTACATAGTTAACTAAAAACACTCTCCTCTGGGAAAGCCAGACCTGACTGACAGTGAGCAAAAAATCTAAACTTTTAGATTATTAAATGTATGTGTTTAACTGTGATAAGAGTAGAATTTTCTTCATGACATTTTAAGATAAATAATTGCATTCCCATGATTTAACTCCAGTACTCAGCAATGGAGGTGCACCCTGAGACACTTAGTTCCACTCTCTCCTCCCTTCCAGAGATGAAAAGAAGATCACAAGAGATTGTAAATCAAATGCAAAGGAATAAGCTTTCAAGTCTTTAATCAGAAAATATTACAGCCATTCCCTTGGGGTGCATAGCATTTTCACCCTTAGCTTCTGTGCCTGTCGGTGTGCAGCATGTTGCAATTAGACACTGCAGGTTTCCTCTAATGCTAATAGGAAACTTTCCATTCCTCTGTCAACAGTGCTAAGACAAGGTCTTCAGCTGTTTTGTGGAAATATTTACTTTTCACAGTACAAAAACACAAGCAACATGGTTACTGCTTTTGAATTTAGCTCTATTACTTTATGCAGTGTTGTTTATTCCTGCTAGTAGGAGAAACTGATGGCAATCACCTCTGTAAGAGCCCTGTTTCCTAAAAGGAGAAAACCAACCATGACCAGCATAGGGAGAAGCTCTCTCAGATATTCTTCACTTCACTAGCATTTCAAACACAGCCTCATCCTCTCTTTGTTTCTCTTCCTTCCTTCAGTGCAAAGCCAGCAACGTCTCTATGTCTGGCATCTCCTTAATGCCTTCACTTACCTGTCTATTCCTCTAAAGAAAAGCAACTTTCTGTAAAGAGTAGTAAAATCTGTCTTTGTTTTCAACCATGATGTGACTCCATGAGGTGGATACTTCCTTTTTTCAATTTGTTGATTATATAGAGGATCTTAGCAGCTTCTTACAGGTGAAGTGCTTACATTTATCAAGGATGTTGGATATGATTTATTTATACTGAATTCCCAATTGAGTGTATTCTAGTTTTTTTCGGAGAAGACACTACATGCCTAGTGAAATAGTGGCACACAATTCAAAGACCTTAAATGCACAAAAACCACTTTATTTTACCAGATGTGCAGGTGTCATTCTCTACCCTGTATTAATCAGGATCTACTAATTAACTTTGAAAGAACAGATTAGAATTTACTAAATATTTGTAAAAATATCTTTTATCTTTATTACATTCCCTCATTTTGTATTTCCTGTTAATATATTTCCACTAAGAAGAACAGGAAAAAATATTATTGATTCTTCATTTAGTTAAAGCTTGTCAGTAAAGATACAGTGATACTTACTTGGATGCAAGGAAAAAAAAGGATTAATAAATGTTCTCAAAAATATGGCCAGTATTTATAAAAAAAATTACTTTTCAAATTGTAAGTGTAAAAATCTGTAAGTGATTTTTGTAAAAAGGCTTAAAAATAACTCACTATAAAGAATGTCTGATTCCAATTTAAAAAGAAGTTGTCATCTACCTAGAACTGCAGCAACTCAACATAAACTAAGTACAAGATCTCACTCCTATGAACAGAGGTGCAGGATAAGGCCCAAGGTAGCATATAACAATTTCTTTAGTATCTATATTAGCCAAACACAAAACATTGGAAGATTACACTCTTTTTAATGGAACTTGAATTCACATGTACACAAAACATAAACCAAAACCATTCTCCCTTTTTCATGCATAATATCAGTTAATAGCACAGAAACATTTCAGCTTGCAGGTTGAAGAGAAAAATGCGAGGGAATTTGCTGTTCAAAATTAAGTAACTCAGATTCCAGGTTTTTTGTCCTTTCTCTCTCCCTAGTCCTCTTTGTACCGAAACAGGTTTATTTGTGCCAGCCACACATGAAAAAGAAACGGTAGTTATGTAAAACAAGTAATTTGAAAGTAATGAGACAAACGTGAAGCACTGAAGATGATAGTTTAACACAATAATAGAGTTCTTTATAGACTCTGAGATTGAGAAAATTCTCAATGACTTTTGATTAATTCAGTTCATTTTGTTAGGAAGTCATTCTCACATCTCCTCAAACGCATTACACTTGGAAGGCAAGTCTTCTTGCCTTCGTATCATGAGCTGGAGTCATTCTTAACAGAAGAAAAAGCTGTTGCCATGAGTGTGCAGAATTGTGACCATATAAACTGATATAGTTTCATGTATACACCACCGACATCCCTGGTTCATATCCATGAATGCATGGATACATAAATGAGAAAAATATCTGGCTCAACAGGGAACTATAGATAAGTGAAGCATGCAGATAAACATTTAAAGACAAAAGCAACATAAAAACTTAGAAAAGGGAAATAAAAGGGCACCAGAATATCTCACAATCATTTCAGAGTATGATTAAGAAACTACCAAAACAGCTGTCGTGTCCTAATTACAGCATAATCAAGACACTAGTTGTCTTTCACTCTTCTTAAATCCTTTCAAACAAAAATGAAGAACATCAACATGGTATAACAACATTAGCCCACAGGCTGGCAACACAAGAACCACTTCACTTAACAAGACTGAACAATAATTGAAGGAACTCTGGAAAGACGATTTCTGGACCTGCGGAAAGGGAAATTGGTAGCATATAACACAGTATTATGAATGCCACTGGGCAGGAAGCAATGTCAGAATTTGGGGTGGTTTGTTTTTTTTTAATTTTATTTTTTACTTTTACTTAGCTCAGATGCTTATAACAGCTGCTCAGCACTTCTTCCACAGTGCAAAAGAACATACCTGAACACCCCTTGCTACTGTACTATTCTGTATAACAATATAAAGGACATATACATCACAACACCTGCGGGAAGAGTTAAACTTCAAATCAGAAAGAAAAAGAAAACCTATTCCAGTTGTTTTTCTTTGTTGCCTTTTCCACAGTTCTGAAAAAACAGACTGAAAGAAGCATCTTCCCGTCTGATGTAAATGCAGATTTCTTCAACAATCTTGACTTGGCAGTAAGAGGTCATTCTTCAGATGGAGTTTTCTAGAGAACAGATATTAGCAATAACATCTGCTGCCTGCCTCTGCTAGCTGGAAATACAATTCATGCACACAATTCTATTCCAAATAGAAGTTTATAAAAAATGGCACATTCATATAAGTGTTTGAAAAAGCTGAATCTCATACCACTCATACCTCTTCCTGTCAAAATAGATTAGTAGTCCTGTTTATCCACACAGCACATGCAGCACCATCAGGAGGAGATGGGCTTTCCCACACAACTGGCAGTGAACAGCAACACCAGCACCTAAATGCAGAACTATCATTAGACTGCTGCCAGCCTTATTCATTTATTCTTTCAGCAGAAAAACACATGAATGTCTGGGCTGCAAGACGCTGGTCCACTTCAGTAGTTGGGTAGCTTTTAACTAGCCCACTCTGTGCTCCTCTCAGATCCAGAAGGTAAGGCCAAATGATTCAGATAAAGGTGTAGCAGACCTCTAAAAGATGACTGGCAAAGTCTGATTTGTGCAATAGACCCTGGACATATGTAGGAACACAACAGAAAACCCTTTCAGTTCCTGTAGCTTGTTGTCTTTGGGAAAAGGGATTTTAATCTGGACATTTCTCCAGAAACCTTTGGAGGGCCTCTAAACCTTCAGGAGAGGGAAAACCAACACTCCGCATTTGAAAAGAGTTATCTCTGTCCCACTGGGGAAAAAAGGGGCTTTAAACTTCTGCTTTCAGTAAAAGATTCTGAACTCCACATCCTAAAGGGAGATGGCAAAGTGGCACCTGTCTAGCTATAGCATATGAAAAAGGCTGAACAAACATTTATGCTGAAAGTTTCCATGTATCTCCATTTGACTGGACTTCTGGATTGAAGTTAATGGTAGAAAAGCTAAGTATTACAACACTTAAGTTTCTGGTTTGGATTCAGCTCCAGATTTGTACACATAATGATTGCTAATCTGTTTTGCTGTGTTTTTAAAATAAACTCCTCCACAAGAAAGTTCTTCAACACATCTTAGATGTGGTGGCTAGTCCTTTTGGGACAATAGTGACCAGCAGCTAAAGCACTTGTCTTTGTCCAAAGACTCTGCATTTAAACACAGTGACATTACAATATTGCATAACTGTGATGTAGCTACAAGCAGAGCCTGGCATTTGAAGTAGTTTCTGTTCCCAACAACATGGAACTCTACCTCCCAAGATGGAAAAAACCCACAGTACTCTGCAGGATGAACCCACCTTCTGTCTTAACAGGACCTACTGCACTGGCGCCATACATACATTAGAAACTGGATGGACAACAGCAGTCTAACACAGCCTGGGGACAGAACATAAAGTCCCTGAATTCCAATTTTTAAAAGTCATGGGAACCTACACAGAGAATTTATCCCATGTCCAAGACTGCATTCCAAACACCAGGGCTGTCACATCTGAGTCCTGGAGGAGCATCGCTGCAAGCTCAGTGGTGCTCAGACTGTGCATGTCCCCCAGTTATGCAGAGAATACTCTTACTTTGTGTAAAATGTGGACACCGCTTGACAAGATAATGTGGATCCCTGTTATTTTCTAAATTTATTGTAGGTACTGCCCTGGAAAAAGGCTGCTGAAGAGGCTCAGGCAACTACATAGAAAGAAATGGAATTTAACACAAAGAACAACAAAATTTGCTGGTTATCATCCAGCACATTATCAATGAGGTATCATGCAAGAGTTTTATATTTGATTCTGGGGTTTATAGTAGTTGTGCCTTCCAAAGAGGCACAGTTCATAGCCACAGCCCACCCACTGCCTTCATAGAAAGAGCTCTATGTATATGAATCCTGAAGGTTCTTTCACTATTAACAAAAAAATAGCAGCAGGTATTAACTTACTGAGTGCATAAGTTTTATAGATAAGGTTTAAATATTATTCGTATTGCCACTATATCAATTTCCTAAATTTTACCTTTTTTTCCTCTCCTGCATGGTACAAATTGGCCTACATTCACATCTTTAACTGCACCATTTTACTATGCTCAGCATTTCCTTTATTCAGCCCATATTTCTGAATGCATGCAAGTTAATAGAAACCATGCATTGAGCTTTCAGAAGTATTCTGGGGGATGGGTCTACTTCCTTTCCCTGCCTATGCAACATACAAAGCTATTCTGCAGGAAAATATACAAAAAAAAACAAAACCAAAAAAGAAAACAAATTCACCCACATCAAAATAAATAAAAATAGAGAGGTCATCATTAGCTATAAACCAGATTGTTTTTAGGCAAGTTTTCCCAATACCACAATACCACAAAAGACAAAAGAGAACTTAATGTTCTCAAAGAACTTTTTCAACATATTTGTGAAGTGGACAATTTTAGAGCATGGAGTGCAAGAAAATGGATGAAGCAAAAACACCAACTGAGAGTCACCCAACTGAGAAAAGCAGAAGGAAGAAAGCACTAGAGAGACTGGTGAATGGTCTGTGTCATAGCCATATGAACAAAGGTGATGGGATTTGCGTGGGCTGTCATGGATAGTAGGACCACCAGGGCTAGGAGTGGCAGAACACAGGACACGGCAGACTTGAAAGAGTCAGTTAGCCTGAGACATGCAAAACAATATCAGAGACATAGAAATAGAGTGATATTCTGGAAGAAAGGTACAAAGGATATGCTTTGAAAATTAAAAGCTGTTCTAGAAATGGAAAGGGCATGAAAAGCTAAAACGTTCACAGCCACTTGGATAGTATCAGTGGATATGCATCATCCTTTGCATAGCCGGTGCTAAAGGATACTAAATTATTATCTGCTAGGTGAGATAACATGAATAATGGAGCTCCATAACAAGCAGATATATTAAGACCTCAACTCAAACCTTAGTCACCTGGTGGTTAACATTACATCACTGGGACCTGTCTCTGCCACTTTCCTCACTAAAGCTTTAACAATTCTTAGTGTCTTAATAGTGTCTGTGAATGGGGAATGATTATTGAATATTCCTTAAAACAGAATAAATAAATAAGGCTTTAGTCTGAAGTTAGTAGGATGTTTGAGATAGGCTACAGAAATACATTTTCATTACACTGAATCCATTGATGGAACTCACCATTACAGCTTTTTGAGAAGGCCAAAGGGATTGGACCAGTTCAAGGAATATAGACCACCTACCCCTACTCAAGCAGCCCCTATTTGGTGTGTCCCGAACCCACTGACTGTGGAAAGCCAGGAGACACGGTAGGGGAAAGACCAGTCTATGTCTGCCCTTTTCTTATGTTGTTTGAGAACTTACCACTGGTGGACACCAGGGTACTTTGATCCGCTTCAGTACAGCTGATCTTGAACTGGATGAAAAGGAAATGATGTAGGCATGAATACTTTGAGTGGGATAGCACACAAAAACCAGAAATCCAGCAGAGAGCAAATGGACTACTAGCTCTCATTTCCTTCAGCAGAACAGCTTTCTTGAGGCTTTCAAGGTTTATTGTAATTTCCCGATTCATAGACTTGGACTGAGAAAATAAATCAAGAACAAGTCTTTCTACAAACCAAAACTACGTATTTGCTTTTAGTGGTGAGGATTTAGAACTTTAAAGCAGGAACTGACCAACTACACTTTAAAATGGAAATACTTTAAGTTCATTAAATGCTACAAAAGGAGTAAATGGAAAAAATCGGCTGCCTTTTTACATTTCGCTTTGCTTAAGTTATTATCTTAGAAATCACAGAATCACAGAACGTTAGG